>NW_022437014.1:8443146-8457612 GCF_009761245.1 Sapajus apella | reverse complement strand
TTTTTTTTTTTTTTTTTTTTTTTTTTTTTTTTTTTTTTTGAGATGGAGTTTTGCTCTTGTTACCCAGGCTGGAGTGCAATGGCCCGATCTTGGCTCACCGCAACCTCCGCCTCCTGGGTTCAGGCAATTCTCCTGCCTCAGCCTCCTGAGTAGCCGGGATTACAGGCACGCACCACCATGCCCAGCTAATGTTTTGTATTTTTAGTAGAGACGGGGTTTCACCATGTTGACCAGGATGGTCTCGATCTCTTGACCTCGTGATCCACCCACCTCGGCCTCCCAAAGTGCTGGGATTACAGGCTTGAGCCACCGCGCCCGGCCCAAGAATTTTTTATTTTTAGTTTTTTAATTAGAGATGGGGTCTCGCTATGCTCCTCAGGCTGGTCTCGAACTCCTGGACTAAGTGATTCCCCCTAGAGTACCTGACCAAGACAAGTTTTTGTGCTGTGGCTTACCTTAGCATATTTCTCTGCTTCTTCCCTTATATCTTTTGGAACAATTTCATGTCTTCCATTAGTTACTGTAAATTAAGCCACATACTTGAATCAATTTTAAATTGAGGACTGTATTGTGACTTGCAGTATACTAGAGGATCTACCCAGTAAACAGCTGACTCAACTACTGTTGCAGAGTTGTACTATGAGTTATACTCATTTTTGTGTGCTGCTTCCACATGAGATTGTATGTGCCCATATATTCTTACAGAAATGAATGTAAATTATGCTATGATTTATAAATCCTGAGCATTAATTTACAGCATAGTATCTTTTAAAACGATGAAATGGATGTTTCAAAAAATAATCCGTTCACAACTTGTCAGTTATTAAGCAGAACTTTCCCTTCCTTTGATGACCTAGTAAATTTGTTTTAGCTTTCATTATATTAGAAAAGACACTCCGTTGTAAATTTGCTATGATAAAGATAATTCCTAGAGCAAATAAATGTACAAAAATAACTTACATTCACCAACCCAGCTGAGTTCTAGTTCAAAAGCTTTATCCTTAACTTCATCATGTACTATGTAAATTCTAGAACAGAAAAGGGAAACGTAACATTTTGGTAACCTTCAAACACTGTAGTAAGTTCACAGACCTGTAGTATAAATTAGAATGTCCATCCCTAATGAAAGTATTTATAAAATTATGCAGACACATTTACATAGTATTTAACATAAGAGAAGACAAAATACACAGAGACTGAGATAAAATGAAACATTTGCTATCCCAACAAATATTGAATATACCTAAACGACTCAAGTTCAGTACTTTTGCACATTGCTTTAAAGATGTAACTTAGCTAGGTGTCGTGGCTCACACCTGTAATCCCATCCCTTTGGGAGGCCAAGGCGGGTGGATCCCTTGAGGTCAAGAGTCCAAGACTAGGCTGGCCAAGAGGGTAAAACTCTGTTTCTACTAAAAATGCAAAAATTGGCTGGGTGTGGTAGTGGGCACCTGTAATCCCATCTATTCGGGAAGCTAAGGCAAGAGAATTACTTGAACTCGGGAGGCGGAGGTTGCAATGAGCTAAGATCACGCCACTACTACCCTCCAGCCTGGGAAACAGAGCGAGACTCCGTCTCAAAAAAATAAAGATATAACCATAAAAAATACCTCATGGCCGGGCGCGGTGGCTCAAGCCTGTAATCCCAGCACTTTGGGAGGCCGAGGCGGGTGGATCACGAGGTCAAGAGATCAAGACTATCCTGGTCAATATGGTGAAACCCCGTCTCTACTAAAACTACAAAAAATTAGCTGGGCATGGTGGCGCGTGCGTGTAGTCCCAGCTACTCAGGAGGCTGAGGCAGGAGAATTGCCTAAACCCAGGAGGCGGAGGTTGCGGTGAGCCGAGATCGCGCCATTGCACTCCAGCCAGGAAAAAGAGAAAAACACTCCGTCTAAAAAAAAAAAAAAAAAAAGATACCTCATAAAGAAGATGGATTCAGTAGAAAAGTCATCATTGTGCCCTTTTAGGATATTTATTTTTTTGTCCATTAATTTAAATATTTTTAAAACCAATTTATGTCCTTGCAATTATTAGTGGTCTCTTCAACCTGTAGCTTCTTGGCAGTAGCTTCTTAAGCTCCTCGTCCATTTTTTAATGGCTTATATGCTACATAACCTGGCCTTAACATTGCAGTACATTACAAATTAGAGCAAAGAAGGAGGCACTGTCATGTAGCATATTAAAGTAACATAAAAAGTATCAAGAGGCTGGGCGTGGTGGCTCATGCCTGTAATCCCAGCACTCTGGGAGGCCGAGGCAGGTGGATCACGAGGTCAAGACCAGCCTGGCCAAGATTGTGAAACCCCATCTCTACTAAAAATACAACAAAATTAGACCAGCGTGGTGGCAGGCACCTGTAATCTCAGCTAACTCAGGAGGCTGAGGCAGAGAATTGCTTGCACCCGGGAGGTGGAGGTTGCAGTGAGCTGAGATCGCACCACTGCACTCCAGCCAGGGCGACAGACTAAAACTCCGTCTCGAAAAGAAAAGGTGTCAAGAAATTAAGTACAGTAGCAGAGTATAGCTTTATTTAATACTCTGCACTGAATTACATACCTTACTTTTTGGAGGGTCTTCTAAAACCTTGCTATAATATGAGAGGATCTCAATTTTCTAGAACTAAGTAAAAGATAACATGCCGCTCCATTTTCTTAAATGATGAAGGAATGGCTTTCCTAACTTGGAACTAAGAGATGACTACCATTGTATGTTAATATGAAAGAGAGTAAGAACTGATTTCCAGGAGCACTTCAAAGGTTCAGTGAAGGAAACAGAGTATATCATGATAAACTGTTACAAAATTCAAGGAAGATACCTGACTTCCTTCTTAGCAGCTCTAATGTATGTTGGTTCCTAATGTTGCTGTTATTAAACCATCATGGCTTCTGCTTGCTTCACAACTGAAACTGGGAGAAAGTAGGGGAGTTGGCAGGAGGTGTAAAGGCAGTAGCAGGAATGATGGACAAGTTTATGAGAGACTGTGAGTGCCATGTAAATAGTATGTTTATCATTATACAATAGAGCCCATTGGAATTTTTTCTTCCATGTACTGTTAGACATAAAAACCTGAGACACTACTGTACAGAGAGCTGACTGACAAGACCTTGTTTGTGTAGTTCTAACCTAGAATAGTTAGAAACGTTACGAATTCTCTGAATATAACTTTGGAATCTAAAAAGCTGGCCTACAAAATGTATTTTATTGGAATCTTTCTTGTAATACCAAATGTCTGCACTCCTTGATCTAGAAGAATCACAGATTTTGAAACATCACCCAGGTTAATTGACTTTTTAACTGCATACTGTTCAACCAGCTGTTACATATTAATAGTATTCTACTGTATGTACCTGTAATAAACTATTCAGGCTTTCTTAAGCTGGTTTTCAAAATGTCTTACAATACTGCTCTTACCTTGTTAAAAGAACTTTTATAATAAAACTAAAAAAGTTAAAGATATCTTTCCCAAATAAACAGCAGATTATATAAATGAGCCAGCTTCATGAATCATGTATGGAAATAATTAGTTGTAAACCTATAAAGTTTATAAGCATTCTTTGAGGCAATCTAACATTACTATTATTGGGAGATAAGATATTTGAGAAGTTGACAGCTAACAAATGAAGCCCCTAAAAGTACATTATACGTCCTTAACCTGTAACAGGAGTTTATTTTGTTAAAAGCTATTTTTCCCATCCTATTCATTACTAAACAATTTTGCTTCAAAACCTTTTCCTCCTTCGTGAGGCTTCTTAGAATGTTAAATTTACCTTCTAAAAATTATACACTATTGTTATTTTCCAGGAAAACAGCCTCTTAGGATTGATGCACAAAGGTCAAGTGAAATATTTTTGTGGATGGTAAGAAAAATTTCAACTTACATTTTTGCAACTTCTTTAACAATATCACGGCAGGTCATTTCTTTCATCTATAGAAAATATTATGTATATTAATTGTCAGAAGAACATTTTCCACTTGTGTAACTATTTTCACTTTTATGCTCAGATATAAAACCAAGGAAAATATAGTCCAAAAAAGACTAGAACCCAAGTTTCCTGATTCATATTTTAATGTTTTGAAGTTTATACGCTAGCCCAGGCATGGTGGTTCACGCCTGTAATCCCAGCATTTTGGGAGACCAAAGCGGGCAGATCACCTGAGGTCAGGAGTTCAAGACCAGGCTAGCCAACATGGTGAAACCTCCTCTCTACTGAAAATACAAAAATCAGCCAGGAGTGATGGCAGGCTCCTGTAATCCCAACTACTTGGAGGCTGAGGCAGGAGTCTCGCTTGAACCTGGGAGGCGGGGGATGCAGTGAGCTGAGATTGCACCATTGCACTCCAGCCTGGGCAACAAGAGTGAGACTTCGTCTCAAAAAAAAAAAAAAAAAAAAAAAAAAAAAAAAAAAAAAAATTAGCCAGGCATGGTGACAGGCACCAGAATTGCTTGAACCCAAGAGGTGGAGATTGCAGTGAGCCTGAGTGACACCACTGCACTCCAGCCTGGGCGACAGAGCGAGACTCCCATCTCAAAAAAAGAAAAATGCATATGCCAACAAGATATTCTGGGATAAACTGTAGTTACAACTTTGTGATAAAATTATAAAAATCCACAGCCATCTATGATCTATAGGCAGACCTGAAGTTTGAACGACTGGAAAAGACATCTGATATTCTTTATAGCCAATTTAGGATAATAAAATGCAAAACAATATCTACTATATGCAAGATACAGAAAGATGAAGGAAGGAGTAAGAAATTACCCTTTGTGAAACTATTCAAAGCAAAAATGCAAAATACCAGGGAAAGCTTTGAAGAACCAAGATTTGAGCAGGGTCTTATAAAACAGATTGGATTGGATTGGATTTCAAGAAAGACAAATGTGTAAAGCACAAGTGGGAAGCCAAAAGTTTTTCCCAAATTAGAATTCAGCGTTCTTTCAATGAACACTTGGAAATCAAGGTAGAAAAATACCCCTATGTGCCTAGTTGAGGAGTCTGTATAGTGTTAGGTTTTGGTAGTAACCAGTACAAGACTTTATTATTAGACATAATGGATTTCTGAATGGACAGGCATTCCTATATTCTGGATATGTTGGGGAATGATGGAATATAGTGAAAGGTGCTCATACAGCAGTCTAGACTTAAGCTATTCAACTGCTATATATATAAACTATATATATATTTTTAAATTTTGACTCTGGATGCTCAATATGCGTGCACAACCACATCAGGAAGAATGAACAATGACAAAAAATTACACTGAATTTAAATTTAAGAATACTGTCCAGCCACAGTGGCTCATGCCTGTAATCCCAGCACATTGGAAGGCCGAGTTAGGCGGATCATGAGGTCAGGAGTTTAAGACCAGCCTGACCAACATGGTGAAACCTCGCCTCTAGTAAAAATACAGAAAAATTAGCCAGGCGTGGTGGCGCATGCCTGTAATCCCAGATACACAGGAGGCTGAGGCAGGAGAAGTGCTTGAACCCGGAAGGGGAGGTTGCAGTAAGCCGAGATTGTGCATCACACCACTGCACTCCAGCCTGGGTGACAGAGCGAGACTCCATATCAATAAATAAATACATTTAAGAATACTAATTTTAGGAAATAAACCATTATTTGGGTACAACTAAGGCAACTGGCTGGCATAGACACTTAAAGAAATAGTGTCTTTCTTCTGTGGGGAAGAAAAAGACTAAGAGAAGGAAGAAAACATGAACCTCAACAGTTTGAAACAGTTAAAAAAGAGTGTTGAAATTGTTCAGGCAGCTTGATTATGAACTATTAACATGACACTTGGGTCCGATAATGGTATAAAGAGAATAACTCTAAAGTATTTAGGGATGCAGTATTATGCTTGCAGCTTTTTTCAAATAGTTCATTGGGGAGGAGGATGTATAAGTGGATAACTGAAGTCTTAACTAGATTGGTTTAAGTTTATGATGTTTACAGTTCTTCATGTTAAATTGAAGGTGATGAGAAGGGAAAGAATACTGATCTTCACATTTTTTCCCTTATTGGTTAAGTTCTGTATTTTGTGAATTAATTGAATCTTAACTTGAAAAAGCACATTTTAAATGGCAAATTATTTTTACATATGTTTGTGCGTTTCTATTTTTTGGTAAACACACCAAAAGAAAACAGGATAGAACAATGATACAAAGGTGGGGGGGGTCAGTAAATGGATTCTGTAAAGCACCAACTTGTAAATATTTTAGAGTTTATTAGCTGCATGGCTCTGGTTTCTGTTCCCTGTTCCAAATGTTACAGTCTACTATATTTTAAAAGCAGCCATGGACTGAACGTAGCTGTGTTCCAATAAAACTTAACAAAAGCAGGCAGTGGGCCATAATTTGCAACACCTGATTCACAGCATAATTTTGTCACAAACTTTAGGTGTTCCCCAAAGTGATTTTTTTTTCTTGATTTTTCTGCTGGGATTTATTGTTTTTCTCCTTCCTTACTAGGATTTAACTACAGAAAGACAAAAAGTAACTGCTCTAAATACTCTAATTTTCTTTACTTTTTTGAGATAAGGTGTCACTCTGTCACCCAGGCTGGAGTACAGTGGTGTGATCATAGCTCACTGTAGCCTCCAATTCCTGGGACTCAAACAGTCCCCCTGTCTCAGCCTCCCAAGTAGCTGGGACTACAAGCACGTATGACCTTCCCTGGCTAACGTTTCGCTAGTTTTAGGAGATTGGGTCTCACTCTTTCTCCCAGTCTGGTCTAGAACTCCTGGGTTCAAGCATTCCGCCCAACTTGCCCTACCAAAGTGGTAGGATTACAGGGGTAACCCCCTCACCTGGTATAAATACTTTAATTTTCAAACTTCCTTATAATAGTATGGAGAGATGAAATCAAAAGGAAAACAGTAGAAGACAGGAACCTAGCACTATGCCAGAAAGTTTGCAATGGAAAAGAACATAGGTCTAAGACTCATAAGGTCTGGGTACTATTCAGAATCAGCTGACTGTGATCCTATGCAGTGTGTTTAATCTGCAGTTGAGCTTGAGCTAAATGATCTCCAAGATCATTTTGTCAACTTTACTAAAATGCAAAACAAATTAAACTTTATTAGGGGGTTCTAAAACTTGGCATTGTATAAATGCCAAGCACCAACAACTATTTTCTAGAAGCTGGTCTTAAATAAGTTGAATGAGTAAATTACTTGAGCAAGTTTCTAGTACAGCATTAACATTAAATGAATGTGAAATTTTATCTCACTGTAATTTACAAAAACACTGATAAATTGTATGCCTGCTTTTTAAGCAAGTTTCTGATAATACTACTGAAACAGTATACATGAAGTCTAAGTTGATCAATGTATGGCTAAAAGGAAAACCAGGCTTTTAAGAAAACTTTTTCAAACTAATAGCTGAATTTCTTGTGAAAGAAAAAGTGGATAGGTGTAAGAAAAAAGTGGGTAGGTATGCAAATTTGAAAATTAGAATATTTATACCAGGTTAGGGGGATTACCCCTGTAATCCTACCACTTTGGTAAGGCAAGTTGGGAAGACTCCTTGAGCCCAGGAGTTCGAGACCAGACTGGGAGAAAGAGTGAGACCCTATCTCCTAAAACTAGCAAAACGTTAGCCAGGCGAGGTGGTGCGTGCTTATAGTCCCAGCTACTTGGTAGGCTGAGGCAGGAGGACTGTTTGAGCCCCAGGAGTTGGAAGCTTTATGCCTTATCTGGCTAGGAGCAAAGTTAAAAGAAGCAGTGGAGCACAGCCAGACATCAAAGCTGTGTTCCAAATAAATAAATAAATAATAAAGGAAAAAAATGAGTATCACTTCTTAATGCAGTTGATTCTATGACATTAACTCAAACTTTTAAACACCAAAATCTTCAAACTAGGGCTCACAGATATTCATGAATAAGTTTCATAAATTTTGTGAAATCATATAAAAATCTGTGTTTTTCTAGATTGGGGCTTTATAGCAGTTATTCAAAATCATAAAGGGATGTATAACAACTCTACAGATAATATGTTATCAGCTTTCCCATTAAGTGACTTAGCAGCTTTGTAAAGCTCCACTCTAAACATCAAACCACGCTATATCCTTAGACCAACCTTCTCCAGCCCACTGGCCACATGGGGCTCAACTCAAATTTGGAAACTGTCATAAAACATTATGAGATTTCTTTTTTAAGCTCATCAGTTATCATTAGTGTTGGTGTATTTTATGTGTGGCCCAGGGAAGCCAAATGATTGGTCACCCTTGCCTTAGACGGAAATGTCTGTGGTGATAAAATTTCACTGCATTAGGATGACCATGTAGCAAAAATTCAAGCATTAATTATTACCTGAAGCTTCTCTATTTCCGTCTTTGCAGCTTGCCTGGCTTTGCCAATGGCACAACCCCAATAACCCTATTTAGAAAACAAAGGAAAATATATATAATCACTGAATTAGTATACTATCATATATAACTAATAACTACTAATGTTTATTTATAACCTAGTGAAAAGATGTTAAATGACTTTTAAAAGCAAGAATGGAAAAATATAGTCAAACACATTCTGATGAATGCCAAAGGGCTCAAAAATACTAAAATACCAAACTTAATTCTAAAAGAATCTGTACTCCTAATAGAGGTATATCCAAAAATATGTAAATTATGTAATCATTTACCCTTCGAATTTGAGACATTTTGGGGAAGAGGAATCAAAAAGATTTTTAGCACTATGACAATGAAAAATGAAATTATATATTCCTGAGAGATAGTTTAAATAAAACTAATTCCTGGCTGGGTACAGTAGCTCACGCCTGTAATCCCAGCACTTTGGGAGGCCGAGGCAGGCAGATTACGAGGCCAAGAGATCGAGACCGTCCTGGCCAACACAGTGAAACCCCATCTCTACTAAAAATACAAAAAAATTTAGCTGGGCGTGGTGATGCGTGCCTGTAGTCCCAGCTACTTGGTAAGCCGAGGCAGGAGAATTGCTTGAAACTGGAAAACAAGTTTCGGTGAGCCAGGATCGAGCCACTGCACTCTGGTCTGGTGATAGAGCGAGACTACATCTCAAAAAAAAAATTTCCTATGAATTCGTAACTCTAAACCCCAATTTTTATTTTCGTAAAAAAATTTTTTTTTTTTTTTTTTGAGACGGAGTTTTGCTCTTGTTACCCAGACTGGAGTGCAATGGCACCATCTCTGCTCACTGCAACCTCCACTTTCTGGGTTCAAGCAATTCTCCTGCCTCAGCCTCCCGAGTAGCTGGGACTACAGGCGTGTACCACCATACCCAGCCAATTTTTCTATTTTTAGTAGAGACGGGGTTTCACCATGTTGGCTAGGATGGTCTTGATCTCTTGACCTCATGATCCACCCGCCTCGGCCTCCCAAAGTGCTCGGATTATAGGCGTGAGCCACCGCACCTGGCCTGTTAATTTTTTTTTAAAGATAAGGATGCACAGTTAGGCACGGTGGCTCACTCCTGTAATCCCAGCATTTTGGGAGGCTGAGGCAGGCAGATCACTAGGTCAGGAGTTCTAAACCAGCCCGGCCAACATGGTGAAACCCCATTTCTACTAAAAATACAAAAAATTAGCCAGGCATGGTGGCAGGTGCCTGTAATCCCAGCTACTCGGGAAGCTGAGGCAGGAGAGTTGCTTGAACCTGGGAGGCTGCAGTGAGCTGAGACAGTGCTACTGCACTCCAGCCTGGGCAATAAGGCGAGACTCCATCTCAAAAAAACAAAAACCAGAAAAGATAAGGATGTACACATATATACTTCTGTTAGAGGAAAATATATTTAAGAATCTTTATTTTCTTCAGTTAGTAAAAACCACAAAAATGTCAGGATAAGAATACAGTTAAGAAATGTAGGCCGGGCGCGGTGGCTCAAGCCTGTAATCCCAGCACTTTGGGAGCCCAAGGCGGGTGGATCACGAGGTCAAGAGATCAAGACCATCCTGGTCAACATGGTGAAACCCCGTCTCTACTAAAAATACAAAAAATTAGCTGGGCATGGTGGCGCATGCCTGTAGTCCCAGCTACTCAGGAGGCTGAGGCAGGAGAATTGCATTAACCCAGGAGGCGGAGGTTGCGGTGAGCCGAGATCGCCCCATTGCACTCCAGCCTGGGTAACGAGCGAAACTCCGTCTCAAAAAAAAAAAATGTAATAACAGGCTAGGTGTGGTGGCTTACACTTATAATCTCAGAACTTTGGGAAGCTGAGGAGCATGGTTCACTTGAGGCCAGGAGTTCCAGACCAGCCCGGGCAGCATGGTAAAACCCTATCTCTACCAAAAATATAAAAATGAGCCAGGTGTTATGGTGTAGGCCTGTAATGCCAGCCACTTGGGAGGTTGAGGCATGAGAATCGGGAAGCAGAGGTTCCACTGAGCCAAGATTGTACCAGTGCACTCCAGCCTGGTCAACAGAGCAAGACTGTCTCAAAAAAAAAAGAAAAAAAAATGAAGAAAGAAATGGTAATAATTTAGGGAAAGCTCCAATAAATCACACTTAAACTTTCTCTTTAAAAGGGAAGGCTGGGCACTGTCGCTCATGCCTGTAATTCCAGCACTTTGGGAGGCCAAGGCGGACAGATCACTTGAGGTCAGGAGTTTGAGACCAGCCTGGCCAACATGATGAAATCTCGGCTCTACTGAAAATACAAAAATTAGCCAGGTGTGGTGGTGCATGCTTCTAATCCAGCTAATCCAGAGGCTGAGGCAGAATTGCTTGAACTGGGGAGGTGGAGCTTTGGTACCACTGCAGTCTGGGCGACAGAGCGAGACATCTCAAAAAAAAAAAAAAATCATGCCGGGTGCAGTGGCTCACATCTGTAATCCTAGCACTTTGGGAGGCTAAGGTGGGCAGATCACCTGAGGTCAGGAGTTGGAGACCAGCTAGCCAACATGAAGAAACCCCATCTCTGCTAAATATACAAATCAGCCACGAATGGTGGTGCATGCCTGCAATCCCAGCTATTTGGGAGGCTGGGGCAGGAGAACTGCTTGAACCTAGGAGGTGAAGGAGGTTGCAGTGAGCTGAGATCGAGCCACTGCACTCCAGCCTGGAAGACAGAGTGAGACTCCATCTAAAAATAAATAAAATTAAAAAGTAAAAGGGATGACGTGGCTGGACACGAATGCTCATGCCCATAATCCCACCGCTTTGGGAGTCCAAGGCAGGAAGACCCAGGAGTTTTAGACCAGCCCTGGAAACGTGGTAAGACATTGTCTCTACAAATACCAAAAAAAAAAAAAAAAAAAAATACAAAAACTAGCCAGGCATGGTAGCGTTAGCTTGCAGTCCCAGCTACTTGGGAGGCTTAGCCAGGAGGATCCCTTGAGCCCAAGACTTAAGAGACTATAGTGCACTATGTGTCACTGCACTCCAGCCTGGGCAAGAGAAAAAAAAAAGACAAACACAGTCTTAAGACAGTATAGTAATAAAGGAAAATCACATATTCAAAATACTAAATGCACTACGTAGTTTCTATAACATTGAAAACAGATCTTTCCTCTGCCTCATACCAGTTATTAATGATAAACAAGAAAACATGGCAGGGCACAGTGGCTTGTAATCCTTACGCTTTGGAGATCTGAGTGGGTGGATCACTTGAGGCCAGGAGTTCAAGACCAGTCTGGCCAACATGGCTAAGGCCTGTCTCTAATAAAAATACAAAAAAAAAAAAAATTAGCCAGGTGGTGCATGCCTGTAATCCAAGCCACCCTCGAGGCTAAGGCATAAGAACTGTTTGAACCCGAGAGGCAGAGGTTACAGTAAGCTGTTATCACACCACTGTGCTCCAGCCTGGGCCACAGAATGAGACCCTGTCTCAAAAAATGGAGAAAAAAAAAAAAAAAACAAGAAAACATTCTGTTGGACAAGAGGTTAGTGGGGAAAAAAAAATTCCTTGAATGAGTTCTAAAGAAATTTCATGTGATCTTATAATGAGACATTTTTAAATGCTATAATGAAATACCATTAAACTAAAATAGAACTTCAAATGATTCAAAAGTACTCACGTATGAAACACCTGATGGGTCAATCATGTAGAGTTGCGCACCGTCATTCACACTGTAAGACCCTAACATGAAACTGCATAAAAGTATACAAACAGCTTAAACCATGGCAAGAACATAAAAGTATTTTTTCAAAAAATGATTAAAATGCAATTATATTTTGTTTTTGAGATAAATTACTAATATACATATAACTCATGGTAAGTACAGTGGTTTCAATTAAAACTAGTATATACTTGAGATTAGTCAAAATTTATGTGGCTTTGTTTGTTTAGTATTAATCTTTCTGATGAAGGTCTTCTGGAAAGTCTAGCAGTACAGGGAAAGGGGTAATAAGATAGGTGAAAATCAAAACTAATGAGAGGGCCTAATAAATAAAGGCATAAACACAAAAAGGCCAAGGGAACAAAATTCCTGATGGAGAGTATACTGAATCCATGTGAAATTCTTTCCACCTTTCATTCTGTTTCCCAGTATTCTGCCAGTCATTTCTCTGCAATAATCAGAATTGGTTCAATCCATTTTTCTATGCTCAACAAATTAAATTAGGCTATTAGTTAATTGTATGAAATACTGATTTTTCTGAAATTGTGACATACAGTGTCTGTGGATTCAACAAACCACAGATAGAAAACTTTCAAAAATCATTGCTTCTGTACTGAACTACTGTGATTTTGTCATTATTCCCTAAACAATACAGTATAACAATTATTTACAGCGTATTAGGTTTTGTAAGTAATCTAGAGATGACTTAACACAGACAGGAGGATATGCACAGGTTATATGCAAATACTTAACCATTTTATATCAGAGACTTCAGCAACCTTGGATTTTGGTATTCATGGGAGGTACTAAAATAAATCCTCCACAAATACCAAGGGATGACTCTATTTGCTTTAGAGTAGAAAAGAAACCAGCATCATCTTACACATCATTTCATATGCAGAATATTTTAACTATCCAATTCCCATCCCTACCGTCATTTCTTTCCATCTTCTATGCTGAGACTTATCCTTCAGGATAAATAGCTCACTGTCATTAATTTAAAGCCCTTCAACATTTCCTTTGCTGAAACAGCATGGAGCACAGATTTTCAACTGACTGGAACCCTTTCTACATCTTCAGTATCATCTCTCAAACTCATACTTGACACACTAAGCATACTTAACTATCTCTGGCTCACGTATTTTCATACCAGTCCCTGTGCTTGCAACTACCATTTCCAAGTCTCCTACATCTCATACTCTCTTTCTTGCCACCTGTCCAGAAAGAATCTGTTCCCTAATTGTTGTCCCTTTATATCACCTCTAAGATTTTTATTGTGACATCTCATACCTGTGTCTCCATATCTATGACTAACTCAGTGCCCAACAGATGTTTACTGAAAAAGTTCTCTCCACTATTCTTACTCCCTTGAAAGGAGCAGAGAAGTTAACTGATGAACTTAGAGCTCAGTTGAAAGGTATTCTACATAGTCTGAAAGCAAAGTGTTTCATAATATAATTTAAGTGAGAACCTTAAGAATAACAATGTCAGGCTGGACAGCATGGTTAAGACCCTGTCTCTACAAAAAAATTTTTTTTTAATTGGCCAGGCATGTGGCCCATGCCTGTGGTCCCAGCTACTTGAGAGGCTGAGGGAGGAGCTTCACTTGAGCCAGGATGTCAAGGCTGCAGTGAGCCATGATGGCACCACTGCACTCCAGCTTGGTGACAGAGCAAGACTGTCTCAAAAAGCAAAACAAAACATAAAAGGCTAACATTGCCGATAGAATAAAACTCAGGTTTTTGTTAATATATCTTAGTAATTAAGTATGACTCATGATAAACAACTCAAAGGTAGGACTACAGCTAAGCACTCAGACGTTAGTATATGTATTATTTTGACCAAACGTATGTGACTCTTTAAGTCATAAGCCAAACATGTTTTTTCATTTTACAAAAACCTAGTCACAGGTCTTCTCTGTGAAGCCAAATTTGAATATTTATACCTATTCCAGGTCTTTATGCAGCTGAATCCCCACTTTCCCCCAAAATAAAGTATCAGCATTTCACCTTACAGAAAGAGAAACTGTGCCTAATGGGAACTGTGAGATGTGATTTTGTATGGACTAATTACTAACTGCCAAAAATAATCTCCATTTAAAAACATATTACCTATGTGCTTAAAGTATATCAGGTGGAAATTAATGAGAAAACAACTATAACTGGCTACTTAATGTCAATGAGGCATATATTTAAAATTACCTAAGAATATCAGGGACTAATGCTAGAGAGTTTATTATAATCAGATTAAAGTCATTGTTATGAGTTGTTTTATAATCACTTCAGATCTATATAGTCTTTTTCACTATTCAAAACGCTTTGGAATTAGCTGGGCATGGTGGTGCGTGCCTGTAATCCCAGCTACTCAGGAGGCTGAGGCAGGAGAATTGCATTAACCCAGGAGGCGGAGGTTGCGGTGAGCTGAGATCGCGCCATTGC
>NW_022437014.1:8396755-8443046 GCF_009761245.1 Sapajus apella | reverse complement strand
AAAAAAAAAAAAAAAAAAAAAAACGCTTTGGGTTGTTTTGTTTATTTTTTAGAGGCAGAGTCTCTATTACCCAGGCTGGAGGACTGTGGTATGACCACAGCTGACTCCAGCCTTGAACTCCTGGGCTCAAATGATCCTCCCAAACAGCTCCTAAGTACTGTGACTACAGACATGCGATATTGCAGCTGGCTAAAATTTTAAATATTCTGTAGAGATGGGTCTCACTGCATTGCCAACGCTGGTGTCAAACTCCTGGACTCAAAGGATCCTCCCACCTCAACCTCCCAAAGTACTGGGATTACAGGCATGAGCCATGGCACCCAGCCTCAAACAATTTCTACGTGCACTGTTTTATTTAATCATTGCCCTAATACTTCTCAGCAAGAATTCCTATTTTTAAGTATGTAAAAGGCTAAGACGCTGGGGAACATAAATATCTATAGTACACATCTGACTTTTGAATTCACAAAATTTCATACCTGCAGCCAAAAGGTCTAACAGCACTGTAGAGTGTATATGCATGCACATACATGGCCACTCTGTCTGCAAGATGCTACGGAGGGAAACAGAAGAGCTTATTAATAAACTTCTATTACTGTCCAAAAGGTTCTTCAATATGTCATCAACTTACTTTTAGTGGAATGTTGTAGCCAAAGTTAGATCTAAAGTTGGAAGCTTCTTCTCTGGCTATGTCTGCTAAAGAACGAGCATCTGCCAACAAACCTGCTACTGCCTGAAAAAAAAAAAAGCACCAATTTACTAGAGGATCACACTCCTATCACAAATCAAAGTCTGCAATTATTACAGACTTATTAAATATTTTTTTTAACAGGTATTACCATTCAAAATAAACTTTTTTGGCTTAAAGGTCTCTACAAAGCATTTTGATGCCTCAGTATGAAATTACAATTTAGAAATTTGGTAAGTATAACTTCATTGTTTTGTTCAGTGCTCATATTCAGGACTACTTCTATCATAAATCCTCTTCTCCCGATTTACCACGTCATTATAAAGAATAAAAACCACGGGTCTTGGTCAGATTTCATCTTTTTTTTTTTTTTTCTGAGTTTCACTCTGTCACCCAGGCTGGAGTGCAGTGTCACCATCTGGGCTCACCACAACCTCTGCCTCCCAGGTTCAAGTAATTCTCCTGCATCAGCCTCCCCAGTAGGTGGGATTGGCTAATTTTTGTATTTTTAGTAGAGACTGGGTTTGGTTTCAGCATGTTGGCCAGGCTGGTCTCGAACTCCTGACCTTAGGTGATCTGCCCACCTTGGCTTCCCAAAATGCTGGGATTACAGGCATGAGCCAACATGCCCAACCCAAATTTGATCTTTTCTCTCAAGTTATTAAAGGTTGAGGACATCTAATCTGAAAATCTGAAAAATGCTCCAGAATTTGAAACTTTTTGAGTGTCAACATGATACTCAAAGGAGATGCTCAGTCGAGCTTTTTGGATTTTTAATTTTCAGATTTAGGATGCTCAAATAAGGAATATATAATGCAGATATTACAAAGTACAAAAATATCTGATAAATTGCTGGTCCCAAGCATTTTAGATAACGGATACTCAACCTGTAAATGTTTTGTTCTAAAAGACACAGTCACGAATCTTTTTCAGCCTATTGGCTGAATAAACTACAATGATAAGCCATTAATCTTTCAAGATTTGTGGCTTAGAACTGCAGTTACTATGGATGTGCAGAGAGGCCCTCAGGTAGTGCGGTGAAATCACGTTAGTATGGCATATTTTAAGTTTGGAGAAAACTGTCCAAGTAGTTCAGTTTCAACATTAGATCATTTTACTACATTCCCTTCAATGCCATCACATCTTTGAGAAGTTAGGCTGTAAGTGGTGACTGTGAAAAAGAACTGTGCAAAAATCAGTGTGGAACAGGAATGACAACAGCCACATCCAAAGTTGGGAGGTTGTACATATTAGAAATTTTGGTTGCTTAAAATGAAATGTTTTAATTTTTAAATATTTTTTACTATGTGTTTTAAAAAAAAAAAAAAGCTACTAAGTTTTCAGGATGTAAATACTAAGTTCTTTGGACTTAAATATGTAATAAATGAAACCATTAGATATTTTTGGCCTAGGGAAGCCATGAAAAAAAATACTAATGCTTAAGGTACCATAAACCTCTAGCTTAGGACAGCTGCAGAATTTAAAAGTGGTATCAAAATCTTAATAGCCTTTTTTCCTATGCGACCAAGTAACAGTAATAATAATTACTAAGAGATACTGAACACTCATTATGTTAAGCATTTTACATAATAATTTTTAACCTCACAACAACTGTATGTGGACTATTATCTCCCTTCTTTTGCAGACAAAAAAATGGGTGTTTAGCTTATTATTATTATTTGTCTTTTTTTTTTCCTTTTTGTTGAGAATGGGGTCTTGCTATATCACCCAGGCAGGTCTCGAACTCCAGGGCTCAAGCTATCCTCCCACCTCTGCCTCCCTAAGAGCTGGGATTACAGGTGTGAGCCACAGCACCGGGCAGAAATGGGTGTTTAGAATAACTTCCCCAAGGTAACCCATGCCAGTAAGTTACACCATTTAAAGAATCTTCTATTGCTTTAGAGAAAGCTTACTGTAAAGTGACATAATTCTCAAATCACTTGAAGATGACAACTGTGGAGGGAGGGACGATATTAAGCCTTAATTTTCTCCAACCTTCTTCAATGTCTGATGTTGGCCAGGGACATTGGCTCATACCTGTAATCTCAGCAACTCAGGAGGCTGAGGTGAGAGGACTGTTTGAGCCCAGGAGTTCAAGACCAGCCTGAGAAACACAGCAAGATATTATCTCTTAAAAAAAAAAAAAAAAGCCTGTGTGGTGGCACACTTTTGTAATCACAGCTACTTGGGAGGCTGAGAGGCAGGAGAATCACTTTCGGCCAGGAGTGCAAGGCTGTAATGAGCTATGATCATGCCACTGCACTCATGCCTGAGCAACAGAGCAAGACCTATGTGTGTATGTATATATATGCATAATTTCTTTCAAAATATACTTAAACTTTTTCTATTAAATAAAAGAATACAAGATCACCTCCTACTAGGTAGGTTACAATCTAGCAAGTCTCATCAAAACATATCGGTTTCACTGGCAATAATCTGTTCAGCATTACCCTTAGCAAACTAACAAAAAAACAGAACACCAAAAACTACATGTTCTTTCTTGTAAGTGGAAGCTAAATGATGAGAATTCATGGATACAAAGATAGGAACAACAGACACTGGGGCCTACTTGAGGGTGGAGGGTGGGAGGAGGAAGAAGATCAGAAAAAATAACTGCTGGGTCCTAGGCTTAGTACCTGGGTGACGAAAAAATTCTGTACAAGAAAAAAGAAAATGTATATATACACAATGGAATACTATTCATCCTTTAAAAAGAATAAAATCCTAGGCTGGGCACGGTGGCTCACACCTGTAATCCCAACAGTTTGGGAGGCCAAGGTGGGTGGATCACTTAAGAGTTTGAGACCAGCCTGACTAACATGGTGAAACCCCATCTCTACTAAAAATACAACAATTAGCTGGGTGTGGTGGTATATGCCTGTAATCCCAGCTACTTGAGAAGCTATGGCAGGAGAATTGCTTGAACCCGGGAGGCAGAGGTTGCAGTGAGCTGAGATAGCACCATTGCACTCCTTCCTGGATGACCGAGCGAGACTCTGTCTCAAAAAAATAAAATCCTGTCATTTGCAGCAAAATAAATAAATCTATTAAGGAGAAAAATACTGTTGAGATAAAGTAATCTTTGAAAGAAAAAAGCATAGCTTCATGGTTTGCTGGTTATACTCTACTGGCACCTTTTGTGTTTGTAACGTTACATCTCATTTAGACATACGAAAGCTATCAGCTGAACGATGTGGGTCATATAAGGTGTCTTTTCACTTAGAAAGCACTCTGGAATAACATGCAGACCAAAGTTTGAATCCCAGCTTTTCTTTACTAGCTGTGCATCTATTTTTTCACCTGTGAAAATGGCATCAGGCTGGGTATGATGGTTCACATCTGTAATCCCAACACTCTGGAAGGCTGAGGTGGACGGAATTACTTGAGGTCAAGAGTTCAAGACCAGCCTCGCCAACATGGTGAAACCCCATCTCTACTAAAATTATAAAAATTAGCTGGGCATGCTGGCAGTCACCTGCAGTCCCAGCAACTTGGGAGGCTGAAACAAGAGAATTACTTGATTGCTGGGACAACAGTTGTTCCCAAGTTGCTGGGACAACAGAAGGCAAGGTTGCAGTGAGGTGAGATAGCACCACTGCACTTCACCCTGGGCAACAGTGCGAGGCTCTGTTTCAAACAAAAAAACAGTAAAAAAAAAAAAAAATGATATTAATAAAACCTTCACTGGGTTGTCAAGATTAAACAAGGTAATTTATGTAAACAGCTCCCAGCATAGAACCTAACATAATCTCTTTTCTTCCTTTCTTTTCACATGGCAGAGTTAGAATCATTTCATTCCTTTTTTTCTGTGGTTCCTTTTTTTCAGTGGTTCTTATTAAGCCAAGTCTGCCATCTATGTAGGGTAACTTTGGTATATACCAGTAGTGTATTTATGGCCTGGCTTGCAATTTAGTCACTCACAACTTAGATACCAACTGCATGAATAATGTAATTTCAGTGATGCCTTATGAAACTATTATGGATGTGTACACTTTTCATTAAACATCCTTTCCTGATGTTTCACCTTATATAAAGGTATATCTGATGGCATCTTTACTGTGACAGTGATCCCCACAAGATACACAAAAAGCTAAAGATTCTTTGCCTCTCAAGTATATACCTTCATTAGTGATCTGTGCTGTCAAGATCTCATTTCTACACATACTCCCCTTCACCCTTCTCCCTCTCCTGCTCTTCTTTCAGAAACTTGGTTTTTCCCCTATCACCAATAAGGGTGTGAGAATGCTGCCTTTCTACTGGACAGTGAACTAGACAAATGCAGTAACTCACCCTGATTACTTTTATGACTGCAGAGTGGTCTATTCCAGTCAGTTACTTCAAAAGAAATTGGACAAGACAAAAAGGAACATTTTAAAACACAACCTTACCATTCCAACGTGCCGATCAACATTAAAAAGTCGTTTGTTGGAACCTTCTTCATAAAGTTTAGAAAGGACTAATTTTTCTACCCCAAAGACAACACCATCTTTACATCTGATTCCAATAGCTGTACTGAAACAAGGAGAAGAAAATCAGTTTTTTACCTGAAAAGAAACTTCATCAACTTAAATTTGACAAAAAAACAAAACAGGTAACATTTAAGGCATGCCAAATACCTTAAAACATTTGAAAACCAGAAAGAGAAAACACACTAAAGTGTAATAAATACATTAAATCCATATAAATATCATGTGACCCTCCCTCCAGAATCTAGCACATCATTTGACTAAAAATATATTAATATATAAGTATACTTTGGGAGGCTGAGGCAGGTGGATCATCTGAGGTTGTAAGTTCGAGACCAACCTGACCAACATGGAGAAACCCCGTCTCTACTAAAAATACAAAATTAGCCAGGCATGGTGGTACATGCCTATAATTCCAGCTACTCAGAAGTCTAAGGCAGGAGATTCGCTTGAGCCGGGGAGGCAGAGTCTGCAGTGAGCTGAGATTGCACCATTGCACTGCAGCCTGGGCAACAAGAAGGAAACTCTGTCTCAAAAAAAAAAAAACAAAACCCACATTCATTTTTAAGGCTTCAATTTTTTTAAACTATTTCCTCATCTTTGCATAAATGTGACTTTAAAAATCATATTTAGGCTAGCCACAGTGGCTCACACTTGTAATCCCAGCTTTTTGGGAGGCCAAGGCAACCGGATCACTTGAGGACAGGAGTTTGAGACCAGCCTGGCCAACATGGTGAAACCCTGTCTCTACTAAAAATGCAAAAATTAGCTGGGTATGATGGTGCATGCCCGTAATCCCAGCTACTGGGGAGGCTGGGGCAAGAGAATTACTTGAACCCAGGAGGCAGAGGTTGCAGTGAGCCAAGATCATGCCACTGCACTCTAGCCTAGATGACAGACTGAGACTCAAGTCTCAAAAAAAGAGAGACACAGAGATAGAAAAAAATCTTTGCTGAATTGAACATGTGACTAATTGCATTGGGCATTTAAAACACAAGGTATATGAGAAAAAATAATAAGGTCACAAACCTAATGACCAAGGAAACCTATGATACAAATCAAGAATTTGAAAATGGAAAACAAAAAGATGATAATCAATGTGATTTTATAGACTCTGAGACATGGATAATTTAAGTAGATAATCCTGGAATCAACAGGAAATATAGGACTGGGGCTCATAGAAAACATCTGGCCTAGAAAGAGATCTGGAAATGAATAAATTGAGATTTGGGGACCTATACTAATTTGTACCCAAGTAACATAACAAAGTCTCATCACCAAAAATATATAAAAGGAGACATTTAATACCTGGTTAAAACAATGTTTCTTACCTACTATTTTCCACAGCCTTCATAGCATATTCAACTTGAAAAACTCTTCCGTCAGGAGAGAATGTAGAGGCTGACAGGTCATACTAAGGAGAAAAGGGCAAGAGTAAGCTTCTATCTTTGGTAGTAATGACCATACAATTTCTTCCCCTCAAAATGGGCTAAACATCAGGAACATGTGGTATCTCAACAAAGACCTTGCTTTCAAGAGAGGAAAGGAAACCTATCAGAGCAGCAACAGTAGCTAAGATAAAGCTATATATACCTTATATTTCAGCTATTAAAGTGTAATGGATACAAGTCCCAGGGGAAGTCAGAACAGTTTTCACACAGCCCACAAAACTCATTTTTGAGGCTGGGTGTGGTGGTTCACGCCTGTAATCCCAGCACCTTGGGAGGCCGAGGCAGGTGGATCACCTGAGGTCAGGATTTCAAGACCAGTCTGACCAACATGGAGAAACCCCATCTCTACTAAAAATACAAAATTAGCTGGGCATGGTGGTACATGCCTGTAATCCCAGCTACTCTGGAGGCTGAGGCAGGAGAATCGCCTGAACCCAGGAGGCGGAGGTTGCGGTGAGCTGAGATCACGCCATTGCACTCCAGCCTGGGCGACAAGAGCAAAACTCCATCTCAAGAAACACACACACACACAAAACCAAAACACATTTTTGAAAAAGATTAATATTTAGAACCAGCACTGGAGTTAGAACATTTAAATTTGTAATCATAACTCTGCCATTAACAAACTAAAAGACTTCAAATCGTTCAACATTCATCAAACACTTAGTGAGCATCTATTATGTTGGTCACTATATGGAATACAAAGATGAACACTCATTCACCAAGTCCTTCAATTTCAAATCAGACATGAATCCAGGTGCGAGAGATACAGCAGCAAATCAGAAAAGGCACTAAGATGAAAATAAAAGAGTAAAGCGATAGAAGAAACTACTACTGACTACATCATCAGGGAAGGCCTTCTGGGGCAGTTATATTTAGGATGAGTCAAACCTAAATGACAAGGAGCTAGCCATTTAAGATATGATGGAAAAGCCTTCTTGGCATTTGGCACAAAGATCTTAGGGTTGAAATAAGGCTAGCACAGTCAAGGAACAGAAGTAAGCTCAATGTGTCCCGAGCACTGTAAGAAGCAGAAAAAAAGAGCAGACTGTGTTAGTGAGGTAGTTGAGGGCCAAATTATGATGGGTCTTCTAGGATGGAATAAGGACTTTGTATTTTATTCTAAATGCAATGAGGAATTTAAGCAGTGGGGTGGTATGATCTACATTTTTCAAAACCTCATTCTGGTTTTATGTGGAAAATGAACTGTAGAGAGAACAACAGAAGTAAAGATAAGGTGTTCCAAAGACAGTGGTAGTAGCTTAGATAAGAGAAGAGGTGGAAAGGAATACCTTTTGAGGGTATAGTAAAAAAATTAAATAAACAAAAATGAACTTGCTAAGTCAGGCGCGGTGGTTCACACCTGTAATCCCAGCACTTTGCGAGGCCAAGGCAGGTGGCTCACAAGGTCAAGAGATCGAGACCATCCTTGCGTACGTGGTGAAACCCTGTCTCTGCTAAAAATACAAAAATTAGCCAGGCATGGTGGCACGCACCTGTAATCGCAGCTATTCGGGAGGCTGAGGCAGGAGAACTGTTTGAACCAGGGTGTGGAGGTTGCAGTAGGTCAAGATCATGCCACTACACTCTAGCCTGGCGACAGAGCGAGACTCTGTTTCAAATAATAATAATAATAATAAATAAAATAAACTTGCTAAAGGGTTGGCTCCGGGAGTACAGTTAAAAAAAGGAATTAAAGATGAATCACAGATTTTTTTTTCTTATGACCATTCACTGAGCTCAAGACTGTAGTAGATTCAAAATGGCAAGGTGAGGAGAAAACCCAGAGCTCTTTGACATTCAGTATGAAATGACTATTAAACAATCAAGTGGACAGATATATCAAGCAGATAAACAAATATTCATATCTGGAGTTCTTGGAAGAAGTGAAGACAGAACATAAGCCTTCAACAGTGGCACTTTCTGAGTCTGTTTCCTGATCTCTGAAACCCAGATCATTAACTCTACCATTGTTAATAAATTATCCCACATGGTTACATTATCAAGTATTTTTTAAAAGGTTTGTAGAAGTGCTGGGCACGGTGGTTCACGCCTGCAATCCCAGCACTTTAGGAAGCCGAGACGGGCAGATCACAAGGACAAGAAATCGAGACCATCCTGGCCAACATGGTGAAACCCAGTCTCTACTAAAAATACAAAAATTAGCTGGGCATGGTGGCGCACGCCTGTAGTCCCAGCTACCTGGGAAGCTGAGGCAGGAGAAGCGCTTGAACCAGGGAGGTGGAGGTTGCAGTGAACCGAGATTGCACCACTGCACTCCAGCCTGGCAACAGAGTGAGACTCTGTCTCAAAAAAAAAAAAAAAAAAAGTTTGTAGAATGAAATACTACTAATTGAAAGTATTATTAATATAGTTGCAAAGTCAATTAGCTACAAGATTATTGGGCACTTATCCAAGAAAAGTATGGCAGAACTTAGCATTCATAACCGAATGGATTTAACCACTCCAGACATTAAGTTGCCTATTATCAAATTTAGACACCAGTACTTGAATTTAAGGCTGAGCATGAGAATCTTGTTAAGAAGTAGAAATTGATGAACTGAGAAACTCATTATTCAATAACTCTAGTGCAAATGACCAATAAATCTTTTAGAAACTGTATTTTTTTATGTAGAGAAATACATAAAAGGCGTAAACTGACTGCACATAGGCTATACGTTTAACAAAGGAAAGCCAAACAAGTTAACAGGTCTCACTGCAAAATCCTCAACAGTCTATCAAAAGTCTGAAGCGGTTAAGTTTCTATGTGACCATTTAAACATTTACGGAATAAACGCCTAAAAGCGCTATTAGGTAATTTTTGTAGGAAAAACAAGGACAAAGGAAATACTGAAGGATTCATGAGATTTTAGCTTTCCAGATCATTTTAATTCTGTTCCGACAGGGTTTCCAGTGACTCTTAGGCTGAGCGGTCGATGATCAGTACACTTAAAAGAAAGACAGAGAGGGCCCGTGAATCAGCAGCACCCTGGGAACTGCAAACGCAGTCCACAGAAAGCACGGTCTCCAGACCGTGGAATCCCAAGCCGCACTGCCTCGGTGGCTCTCTCAAGAGAATGCACTATTTCAAGCCTCACGAGTTTCCACTTTCGGTTTCCCTAAGCGGCTGAAGAAAGTGACTCAGCAATCCAAAGCTGCTCCAAACCTCACTGCGGGGACGTCAAGCCGGCTACACCTGAGCTAAAAAGCTTCAGGAGTCACAGTCACCTGAGACGCGGGCCTAGCACAGAGGGGATAAAGATGACCGGTCTCCAAACAGCTGCAAGTGGCCCATCCAGCCGAAGGCGGCCCCAGAGCACCCCGAGTCCAGGCACCCCATGTGGTCTGATGGACTTCCCTTCAAACCCAAACCTTAGGTTAGACTATCACACAGAAGAGACAGCAAACTCACCCCAGTGCCGATGGAGCTCATCGTGCTAAACCCGACCGGACGCGCAGGGCTTCCAGGCCTAAAGCGCTTCCCCTACACCACAGGACCCCACAGGCTAGTAACAGGCCAGCTCATTGGCTGCACCACCAACCAATAGCCTTTTTCTCTATGGCTCTTTCCGCGGCTGCGTCCCCCAGGACGAGGAGTATTGTGGGAAAGAGGCGGGACGCGAGAGGTGGGAGGCGCGCAAGTGCAGAAGCAATGGTGGAGGAGTTAACTGAAGGCGAAGGCTCCTGCGTCAGTCCCCGTACTTTGAGCTGCCTGGCGTCGTGGTATTTCAGAAGCTACAGTGTTCCTTTCCTAGGAATTATTATTTATCTTTTATGTTATTCTTCCTCGTCACTTTATTCTTTCTTTAAGCAAAAGGGAGAGATGTTCGTATACTCTCACAAAGAGTAGAAAAGCAGTAGGGGCCAAGTCACCTGACCTCCTCGGCTTCCCGGCCCAGACCCAGTGTCTTGATGTCATCCACTTCACCTTTTTATGCTCAGGCTCTTGGGAAGTTTCACTTCAAGCGTATCATCTTTGAATTCAGCTCGGAATTTTACGGAAGTATTAGTGCTGTTTCTATGAGTATAACGCCTTTTAGTAGAATTAAAGATATGTCTGATTAAAGATATTTATTGAGCGCTAATATATTCCACGTGTTCAAGAAAAAGCCATGAACAGAACATACCCCCGTTTCTCATGGAATTTGCATTCAGTGGCAGGGAATAGGTAACAATAAATACGCAAAATAAGTAGTAAGAAGGAAGAGTGCTTTAATAGACAATCGAGGCAGTAACTTTAGGCAGTGTGCTCAGGAAGTGGCTTTCTGAGAGGGTGATATTTAAACTAAAATGGGCAAAGACTGAGTGGTTTAGGGAACAATAAACTTGGCTTGCGCTAGGAACTGTCATGTCAAAGTGACCTCTCATAATGATTAAGTGGGGAAGAGTGACAGGAAGATAACAAGTGCACATGTGACCAAATCTTGAAGTGGTTTAGTTTTTTTTTTTTTTTTTTTTTGACAGAGTCTCTCTCTGTTGCCAGGCAGGAATACAGTTTCGCTATCTTGGCTCACTGCAACCTCCGCCTCCCAGGTTCAAGCGATTCTCCTGCCTCAGCCTCCCGAGTAGCTGGGACTACAAGAGCCCGCCACCACACCTGGCTAATTTTTTGTATTGTTAGTAGCGACGAGGGTTTCACCGTGTAAGCCACGATGGTCTCGAACTCCTAACCTCGTGATCTGCCCTCCTGGGCTTCCTAAAGTGCTGGGATAACAGGCGTGAACCACCGCACCTAGCTGTGGTTTGGATTTTAATACATTTGTAAATAGGCCATCAGCATTTTTTTACTCCTAAATATTAATTCATCAGTGTGTATTTATTTTACATAGCCACAGTATTCTTGTGAAAATCAGAAAATTAGCAATACTATGATCTATCAACTTATGCATTTTTTTGACAACTGACTCAATAATGTCCTTCATAGCAAAGGAAAATCCAAGCTCACACCTTGCATTCAGTTGTCAGGTTTCCAGTCTGCTTTAGTCTTGAAGATAGTTGCTTAGTATTTCTTCAGTTTTCATGCAATGAACATTTTTTAAGATTACGAACCATTTATTTTGTAGAATATTCCTTAATTTAGGTTTGTCTGATTTTTTTGTTGTTATTAGTTTCAAGTGATGCATTTATGGAAGGAATACTACAGAAGTAACCTTGTATTCATTCGTATCAGAGCATTATATTAGGAGGGACATGATATCAGTTTGTTTTGGCTGTTGCTGTTTTTTGTTTTTGAGACGGAGTCTTGCTTTGTCGCCAGGCTGTAGTGCAGTGGCACGATCTTGGCTCACTGCAACCTCCATCTCCCGGGTTCAAGCGATTCTCCTGCCTCAGCTTCTGGAGTAGCCGGGACTACTGGCTCGGGCCACCATGCCCAGCTAATTTTTGTATTTTTAGTAGAGACGGGGGTTTCTTCATGTTGGCCAGCATGGTCTCCATCTTCTGACCTCGTGATCTGCCAGCTTTGGCCTCCCAAAGTGCTGGGATTACAGGAGTGAGCCACCGGCCGATCAGTTCGTTTTACTGCCGATAATGTTAACTTTGATCACTTGCTGAAGATTTCTCCATCATAATGTTTCCATTTTCCCCTTTGTAATTAGTATCTTGTGAGGAAATACTTTGAAAATATGTAAACATTCTGTTTACTCCTCAAACTTACACCCCCTAATTCTAATGATACTTACTTGAATTTATTATTATTACAGTGGTTGCCAAATGATGATTTTCCAATTACATCATTCCTTTCACATTTATTGTTGGTTTTCTACTGTGAGTTTTCAGGAGAATTATATGATTTCATTTAAATCATTAAATGAGCTATTGTTTCTGTGTGAAGAATGATAGCTAAGGGAAGGACAAGAAGGGACGCTAGTTGGAAAGTTAGTGCACTTTCGTGTGCTAGCAGTACTGGAGAGTGATTTGGACCAAAGTGGTGGCAGTGGAGGTTGAAATGTTTGATGGATTTCAGATGTGTAGAGTGCTCTGGTTGGAGTGTCCCTTTCAAAACACGTGTTGAAATTTCATTGCCAATATAATGATATTATGATGTGAGGCCTTTAAGAGGTGATTAGGTCATGTGGGCTCTATGGATGAATGACATCAGAGTCGGTTAGTTATCTTAGGAGCGGGTTCCTAATACAATGATGTATGTCACTGGATTTCAGCTCTATCTCACATATTCACTTGCTCTTCTGATCCTGTCATGGAATAACACACTGCAAGGCCCTTGCCAGATGTCAGTGCCATGCGCTTGAACTTTCCAGCCTCTCAGACCATGAGCCAAATAAACTTTTCTTGTTTATGAATTACCTAGTTTATGGTATTCTGTCATAACAGCAGAAAATGGGCTAAGATAAAGGGCTTGCAGAATTGGATATAGAAAGTAAGGGGGAAAAAGGAATTTCAATTGCTTCTTCCTGCTAATGAAGCATTATAATTGATGTTTAGTTTTTATTTTGTGGATAGATAAAAGGACTTGAGTTTACCTGGAAGACTAGCCACTTAATTTGCCTAACTCTTGTTAAAATATTCCAGTTGCAATTCTTTTGAGTGCAGTGGCATGATCTCTGCTCACTGCAACCTCCGACCCCTCGGGATTCAAGCGATTCTTCTGCCTCAGCCGCAGGTGTAGCTGGAATTACAGGCACGCGCCACCACGCCCGGCTAATTTTGTACTTTTAGTAGAGACCCGGTTTCACCATGTTGGCCAGGCTTGTCTCTCACTCCCGAACTCTGGTGATCCGCCTCCTTGGCCTTCCTTGGCTAGGATTACACGCCTGAGGCATCGCATCTGGCCTCTAGTTGGAATTCTTTTATGGGGAATTCGGATTTAGACCAGGATCATCCAAGAAAATGTTGAAGAAAGCCAACGGTTATAGTTGCAGTTGGCCTTGGAGGTAAATTATAAGTACTCCAAACTTGTTTAGGTATCCAGTTAAACTTTTAGTTAACATCACTACTTGTGTGTGTAAACACTTTTAGTGCCCAGTGCACTCAATATTTATTAATAATTAAGAATTTGGGGGCTCTTTCTGAACTCATTGTGTGATGAGCTGCCTAATTTGGGGCTAGAATATTGCTTTATCCTGTGTTTTAGAAGAATGTCTTAAATCGGCCGGTCGCTGTGGCTCACGCCTGTAATCCCAACACTTTGGGAAGCCGAGGCGGGTGGATCACCTGTGGTGAGGATTTTGAGACCAGACTAGACCAACATGGTGTTAAACTCCGTCTCTACAAAAAATACAAAATTAACCTGGCGAGGTAACTCATGCCTGTAATCTCAGCTACTCAGGAGCCTGAGGCACGAGAATCGCTAGAACCCGGGAGGCGGAGGTTGCGGTGCGCGGAAATCACGTAATTGTTACTCTAGCTTGGGCAACAAAAGCAAAACTTCGTCTCAAAAAAAAAAAAAAAAAAAAAAAAAGAGCAGAAGAATGCATTGTGGTCTCAGGTTCCTGATTATTTGTCTGATTCACAATAAGACTTAAATGGTATTGGTATGAAATTGAACAAGTTACTCCAGCTTACTTTGGAAGTCATATGTATGAAATCAGTACGTAATTTACACATATTTTTATAGGGCGATAAGCTTTATGAAAACATCAGCCTGTTTTATCTTTTCATTAGAATACCTAATACAGTGCTTTACATGTGGTATTTAATGAATATATGGAATGTGAAAAAACAATACAATCAAATTCATCTTCCCAGGTACAGTCGGCAAAGTTATAAAGTAATCACAAACCAGTTTGCAGTTGTGAGAAAAAAAATTAAATAATTGTAATATTTTAAGCTTTAAAATTTTAAATACTTAACACGTATGCACTTTGAGGACTCTAAATGTATACTATTTTATGACATATCGTATTATTTTTAAATTTAATACCTCAGAAAATGTGATGCCCAATGTATCTAGCTTCCAAATACTGTGCTTTGGGGTTAGTATCCTAAGAATTGTTTATTTTTGGGATTACAAACTGGTCTTTTACTTGCACTTTGAACAGTAGTATAAATACCACACACCCCTCTCCACTCTCAGAAAAATTTGCAGAATTTCTTATCTGGAAAGATTCACCATCATTTCAGAATATATGTATTTCCATATGACATTATTCCAGTAACTCCTGTCTCAATTTGATTAAAATCAGGTTTCTGACCCTGTGCTTCTTAGAATTCACATTCTTTGCCATTAGATTCAGAGACTGTAATTCTTTCTTCCCAGCTTCTGTCATTTGAGACTAATAACACCCTTCAAGGGGCATACCTCTCGTTGTCAGTTCTTGAAAGAGACCTTATTTTAATTGACTCTAAACCACCTTTTCTGAATTTAGCTCTCCTTCATCATACCATACTAAAGAAAATAGCTAAGCCCCGCGGTTGTTCAGGGAAACTAACATCTGAGATTGGACTTTGTGTTTTTAAATGCGGAGTCCAAACATGTAGAAATCCGGTATGCCGTTTGATGGAAGTTGGATGGCCTTAATATGTGTTTGTGTAAATAAAACATTGGTTGGTAAATATTTTTAAACACTTCGTTAAAAAGATTCAATGACTCTGTAATGATGACTCGCATAAGCTTTCAATGATCTTTGGATACATACACAAACATTCTTAAATATAAGTACAATTAAATACTTAGACCGCTCTTAAAAATAATTCTGCAGTGCCGATTTAACAGTAAGTTACAAAGTTTTTTTGCAGACCTAACTACGCAAAATGAAGGCGTGTAGTTAAATACTCCTTAAGAGGTAGAATTGCAAACATTTGTACCGAGCGCCCGGCTAGCTCAGTCGGTAGAGCATGGGACTCTTAATCCCAGGGTCGTGGGTTCGAGCCCCACGTTGGGCGTAGTCTGTGTTTTTTTTTTTTTTTTTTTTTTCCTTTTTTCTTCTGACACTTTCACGGCTTCTCTAAAACCTTAAACTACAGAGAGTTCTTAAGCCGAATTAATTTAAACACTTTCATAATTAACCAGATTCCCCAGTAAAAAGTATTCCTTTAGTAAATAAAACTTGCAAATTGTGCTCGTGCAATTGAAATCAAACGTCCCCTCCCCGTGTTCTCCTTAAAACACAGAGGAAACAAAATGCCCACTGCTGAAGACTAGTTTTTTCTGTTACTATGTTGCTGGTAGAGGGTAGTTTTAATTGTTATGTTAATAAACTTATAAGCCCCACTTTTGGCTGCTTTTCTAAAATTTAAGAAACCGGATGTAAAAACATTTGGAGGCATCCGAGGACTCCGAAGAGAAAGAAACAATTTTTCCAATTTCTTCCCCGCTCGCGCGCGCTCTCTCTCTCTCCTCTCTCTTCTTTTTCTTCCTCTTAATATGGGGTCTATCCCTGAAGAAACATATAGTGAAAAATAGTTCTTTCTGTAGTGAGATTTATACCACCAGTGCATACATCAAGTTTTTTTCCATTCTTGGGGATTGATACTAGTAAGTTAAGATTCCAGTAAAGGCTCTTGGAAGACGCACAAAACAGACGCACAAAAAGAACTGAGATGTGGAAATTACGATGGGCAATTGGGTATGTGAAGGAGGAAAGGTTTCCGCCTTCTCCCCTTTGCACTGAGAACTGTGAAGTAATCAGGAGAACATCCTCGCCCACTGAGACCACCACAGCCAGACACATTCCAGGGTTTCACCCACCAAACCACCGAGGCGAACAGTCCATAGTCCTTCCTACCTGAAGCCAACCCTTCCTAAAGCCCTGGATCCTGTACCCTCCACGTGTCATCCCCCAGCTCTCAACTAAAAATCAGTTTTTCTCTCTTCTTGATTTTTTTTGTTCAACACACAAACATGCGTTATTTATCTTAAAAACTTCGACCTAGTTTCCTCACAAGCTGCCATTCTATTTCTGTTCCCCTTTGGAGCAAAAGCCCATCCCCTTTTGGACTAAGCTCAAGTTTTCCCTCCTCCCGTCTCTTAACCCTGATGATGCCCTTCAGCCACAGACCAAAAACAAAAACAAAAACAAACCAGAAAACCCCCACACCTGTTGTCAAATACAATTAGTTTATTACTCATGGCAACAAGGCAGAAGCCGGGGTGATCCAGTAAGATGGTGAGTATAGGATCTCGGCTTTTGTTGCGTAATTTGGTGGAGGGTCTAAGCAAGCAGCAGGGGCTTGTTCTGAATTGGGTGCTCTCAGAAAATCAGGGCAATTCTAGGATCTGAAATTGTATCTATAAGGATGGCAGACTAAAGGAGGAATAAAGGTGAAATTGATAAAGTTAACAGTCACTCATTCAGCAAGAGGGATATTTGCTGTTTTGAGTTGGACAGTGACCAACTTGTCTGAAGTGTATGTTATGTGAAAAACAGAAGAAAAGCAGTTTGCTGAAAGCGTCATATCAATCTGTAATAGCATTGAGGCTTACCTGTTGTAGGTTAGTTCCCAGATGTCAGGCACTTCTTGCTCTTCTCAACCCACCCTATTCAGGACTTCCTGCCCCTCCTGGCACACCTCACTAGTCTACTGAACTGTACATGAAAAGGTCATAATTAATCTCCACATTACTAAATCTAATTAACTGCAAAGCCTAATTAACTTGAACTATCAGAAATTTATTACAAATTTGATCACTCCATGTTGGACACAAATGCTCTCATTTTCTTCCCCATCTCACCAGCTACTTCCTTTCTCTCCTGTCTCTTCATTTGGGAGTACTCAAGGGATGGGTGAGTCCTTGGTCCTCTTCTCTGTCCACACTCATGCACTTGGTGATCTCTCAGTTTTAAATACCAGATACTTGCTGGTGATTCACAACTTTTAAGTGAGCCCAGATCTCTCTCTCTTAAATGTCAAATGTCTATATTCATTTGGATGTGTAGTAGATATCTCATACTTTTTTTTTTTGAGACAGACTCTCACTCTGTCACCCAGGCTGGAGTGCAGTGCTGCAATCTCGGCTCACTGCAGCCTCTGCCTCCCGGGTTCAAGCAATTCTCCTGCCTCAGCCTCCTAAGTAGCTGGGACTACAAGCATGAGCCACCAAGCCTGGCTAATTTTTGTTTTTTTAGTAGAGACAGGGTTTCATCATGTTGGCCAGGATAGTCTTGATCTCCTGACCTTGTGCTCTATCTGCCTTGACGTCCCAAAGTGCGGGGATTACAGGCATGAGCCACCACACCTGGCATCTCATACTTAACATGTACAAAAACTATTGATTTTTGCCTGAAAATTTGTTTCTCCTATAGTTTTCCTTTTTTTCCCCCTATTAACAGTAACACCATCCTTCTAGTGGCATGGATAAAAAATATTGGAAACATTATTGATTCCTATCTCTCCAACCCCACTGTGAAAGTGTCCTTCAATATTCCCCTCCCATATTCACTGTGAGCTTGGTCATGTGACTAGCTTTGGCTAACAGGACAACAGAAAGCATGCTGCAGTGTGTTCGAGAACGCACACATTGGGGCTTGGCAAGCTGCCAAGTAAAAAGTCAGTACCCTGAGACTGCCATGCTGAGGAAGCCTAAGCCAGCCACATGGAGAGAGGCATGTGGAAGACAGAGAAGCCATGTGAAGAGCACTGACACTGAGACTTGTAAACAAGGCTGTCCTAGACCTTCCATCCCAGCACACCAATTACATACAGCCAGGTGACTATCTCCAGCTCATATGACATGGAACATAACTGCTCACCTGAGTCTTGCCTGAATTCCTGACCCACAAAACCATAAGCAAATAGAATTCCTATTGTTTTAAGCCATTAACTTTTAGAAGTTTTTTACAAAGCAATAGGTAATTGAAACATCCACGCCATATCTATCAGAAAATCCTGTAGGTCTGCCCTCCATATATCCAATCAGGCTTCTGATCTTTACTGATAGCACCCTGGTTTAAACCATCATCTCACTGGGATTACAGCAATGGTTTCTTAACTGACTTTCCTGCTTCAGTTTGTCTCTCTAAACTCTATTCCTAACACAACATCCAGAATAATCTAATTTAAACAAGCCAGATCTTGTCATTATTCCATTCAGAACCATCTAAGGGTACCGTTTCATTCAGTAAGATGTATCCTTATAAGATAACGCCCACCACTCCCCCATCTACTATTGCTTTTCTTCTCCTTGAGCATTCTACATGAGCCAAATTGACCTCCTTGTCAAACCTGGAATATGTTAGTCATGCCTTTCCTTAGGGTTTTTTTTTTTTGAGACAGGGTCTTGCTTTGTCACCCAGGCTGGAGTGATGTGGCATGATCTCGGCTCACTGCAGCCTCCACCTCCCCAGTTCAAGCAATTCTCCTGCCTCAGCCTCCCAAGTAGGATTACAGGCATGCACGATCATACCTGGCTAATTTTTGTACTTTCAGTAGACAGGAGGCTTCACCATGTTGGTCAGGCTGTTCTCAAACTCCTGACCTCAAGTGATCCACTCGCCTCGGCCTCCCAAAGTGCTGGGATGACAGGCATGAGCCACCACAACGGGCTTCCTCTTCTTACAAAGACACCAGTCATACTGGATCTGGGCCCCACACTAATGATTACATCTTAATTTGACTATATCTGCAACTCTATTTCCAAATAAGGTCATGTTCACAAGATACAGGGGTTAGGACTTCAATATATCTTTTGGAGGGACACAATTCAACCCATAACAGAGGGTTACATTCTTTAACCTCAGCTACTAGTTGTCTGCTACTTTAGAGCTAGTTTTAAATCTCTAGTTTAGTCACAGATCCTGTTTTTGATATTATTCAATGATGAAAACTTCTCATAAATAATCTAAACTTAACAAAAGGTGAGGTCAATATAAATGCAAAGTAGAGAATTTTAAAATTATGTTTACTGAAAAAAGAGATAATGTTAATAAAATAGTAACTCCATCCAACTGGCAATTAATAGCATACCTATTCCTGGCACTCCTACTGGGAGGTTTCAAAGTTAAGAAATAGAAAAGCTTTGTTCTAATGGAGCTTATATTCCAGAAAGGAAGATAAAACCCCTGTTGAAGCAATTACAAGGTAAAAGTTAGAAGTGCCCCAGTTATGGATGCTGTGCTTAGGGAAAGAGTGCTGTGGAAGAGTGGTAGGACTAGAGGACACAAGTATCCACAAAGAATGAAATCATCAAAATTTGAATATGAGGTAGTTCATTAAAAACAAATGAATAAATAAAAGTTAAATGACCGAGTACATATTTCAAAGAATCTTTGCCCTGAGAAGATATAAAGCACAAAAGCAAAGATTAATGGCATTATGAATGCATTTTTACAAAGCAATTATAAAATGCTTTATATAAAAATGAAGTATCTTTTCTCTTAGAAATGTAGAATTGCTCATAAAAGGAACTGTAAAGTTAAAAAGTGAACATTTCCACACTTTGCTTAACAAATGCCTGACTGTATTACCAAACATTCTCCGTCCAAAGATCAAGTATATTTCTGGAAAAACATTATTATAACATGGACACCCATGTACCAAAATAAAGAACTTTTTAAGGGCTGGGCACAGTGGCTCATGCATGTATTCCCAGCACTTTGGGAGGCTGAGGAGGGCGGATCACCTGAGGTCGGGAGTTTGAGACCAGCCTGACCAACATGGAGAAACCCCGTCTCTACTACAAATACAAAAAGCCACGCGTGGTGGCGCATGCCTGTAATCCCAGCTACTCGGGAGGCTGAGGCAGGGGAATCGCTTGAACACGGGAGGTGGAGGTTGCGATGGGCCAAGATCGTGCCATTGCACTCCAGTCTGGGCCACAGGAGCGAAACTCAATCTCAAAAAAAAAATGATTTTTTAATGGACCCATGTTAGTATTTGAAATAGCAGGTAATGGTTAACATGATTTATGCTTTTTTTTTTTTTTTTTTGAGATGGAGTTTCGCTCTTGTTACCCAGGCTGGAGGGCAATGGCGCGATCTCGGCTCACCGCAACCTTCACCTCCTGGGTTCAGGCAATTCTCCTGCCTCAACCTCCTGAGTAGCTGGGATTACAGGCACGTGCCACCATGCCCGGCTAATGTTTTGTATTTTTAGTAGAGACGGGGTTTCACCATGTTGGCCAGGATGGTCTTGATCTCTTGACCTCGTGATCCACCCGCCTCGGCCTCCCAAAGTGCTGGGATTACAGGCTTGAGCCACCGCGCCCAGCGATTTATGCTTTAAATGAAGTAACTGCTAGAAATAAAATCAATTGATACTGGAACAGGTTATGTGAACTGTGGAGAAATAATATTCTTTTTGAAAAACAAGCTACATAACAAACTTCCAAAATCTGCTTTACTGTACTTTATTGATATAAATACAACAAATCTCAATAAGCACCAGCTACCATTTTACCACTACACAAGGAAACAAAGTCAAAAGAATTAAATACTAATGCAAACAGTAAACACAGCAATGCTTTCACTTCCACTATAGTCCTCTATAACAAAACATCCTACATACTTTGTACAATTTGCTTATAATTGATTAAGCATTTGAAATAAAGCAAGGTTGATTTTTAATCAAACTTCTATTTCTCAGTGGAAAACGCTCTCTTCATCAGAGGTGGTTGAGTTTTCCCGACATCAAACATCATTTCCAAAGGTGGGTTATTGAGAGAACACCAATCAGGTATACGGCCCGTCTGATTATAATATTCCTTTGAAACAGAACGGCTCCCAAGTATATCTTGTAATGCTCCAAAAATAGCCCCTGTGTGACAAAAATATTTTTTATAGCTAAGATGAAAACTTTTACCAGAAAACTTTATGTACATATACATCTACTTCACTATATGACAAGAGTGCACTGGTAAAATTCGGCAATTCATAGCCACAATCTTCAAAGTAATTCCAAGGAAGCCATTCTTTATTTTATATTTTGAATAATAGGGTAAGCCATAACTTCTGTGTTAAAGTAATTTACATGGCCTTTCACAGATAATAGTGAATACAATCAGTAAGATTCTCAGTTTTCTCTGTCACAACTAAGGTTACATATCAATAAATAAAATGGTACTGCAAAACTCACTAAACATTATTATAATGTGCTAACATTCTATATTCAATATAGACTTTATTAAGCCCCACAAGGCAGTCTTTTAAAAATAATTCAGTTACTAAATCAGTTTGTCCTAGATCAAAACTATGTCTTGACCAATTTTACAAGAAATAATGTAACATTCATTTTAAAATGTCACACCACTTTGTCTCTCTGAATGTACAATCCTGATACCTACTAGCTCTAACTGCATCATAAAACACATATCAGAACATATATAAATGTACACATTCATGATTGTTTTTCCCTTCATAGTTACAGCTGACCCTTGAACAATACAGGGATTAGGGATGTGGACCCCCAAGCAGTTGAAAATCCATGCATAACTTTTGACTCCCCCAAAACTTAACTACTAATAGTCTAATGTTGACTGAGAAGTCTTACCAATAACACAGTCAATTACCACATACACGGACCAGTATCTACATATATAATTTTTATACATTCATGACATATCTTTTTCTTTTTTTGATATTTCTAGGTTACGTGGTTTGTCTGTGAGTTTTTTCAAATTGCTGCAAATCTCCAAAAATTTTTCAACATATTTTCTAAAACTGCATATGAGTAGACCCACATAATTCAAACCCATGTTGTTCAAGGGTCAACTGTACTTATTAGGTTATTTTCTTATTTCAGTAAAACCATCATTACTTAAAACATTTAATGAACTCAGTCACAAAGTATAGTTATAAAACAAAGAGATCGATTTTCTTACGTGACTGACTAGCTTTGGAAGACATTAAAATAAATGCTTTAAGAAATGGTAGCATCACTAGAATAAATTCAAAGCTTTCACTATTCTGAGGGATGACTTTAAATGAGGAAGCTTACTTAATATCACAGTGCAAATGCCGAGAGATATAAAATTCTGAAAATTAATATAGTTTAAGAAAAAGTCAATGTTATTTCTATTTATAAAATGGACAATTCTGAACCCGGAATGATTATAATATATCCATTAATAGTGTCATTCAGAGACCAATTACTGTATAATCATTATATTTTAAAAGTGAAACTCTTACCTCCCAACCAGGCCACACAGTTAGCTTTTGCAGGTGGAGTATGAATTCGAAATGTCTTAGTGCCAAGTACTTTTTTATATTTTGGTTTTTCTACCAAATACCGTATTTCTGCAAGCAATCTGTGGAGAAATCCTGGCAACATAGAAGTGCCACCTATGACTACCAAATTCTCTGCTAGTTGCTTCCTGGTGTCTATCGGACACTGTTATTAAAAAGAAAGAGAAAAAGAAGGCTTTATTCTGAACTGTACGAATAATGCTTGGCTGAACTTAAGAAAACATACAAGTATGTACTACAGATTAAATAGGTGATCATTTGTATCATAAAAAGGGCCACAGCAAGGTTTCTTTCATGTAGCGAATATAACCACTATGAAAATACTGCCAAATATATACATAAAACTTTAAAAATTTTAAGATATTTTAGACTCTAATAGCATAGGATTTTACATTCCATAAGGCATACGGCAGTAATATGTAAGTGTTCTCATTTTCAGGGTAGCAATGATTAAGTTGGGCAAAGACCATGAGAAGAAATAACTTCTCTTTTTTTGGGGTAAGGGAAGTATGTGGAAATTTCATTTTTCTAAGGCGTATTCACAGTGTCAGTTGTTAAGTGGAAAGATAACACTTCTAGAAAAATTAGGTTTCTACATCAGTTCTCTAAGAATTAACAATGATAAGGTCCTTCAATGAATGGAGCCCTAGAGGTAAACAGTATCTTCCAAAGCAATGGTATTTCACGTGAAGTCCTATAATTACATAGTCATTAAACAAAAGAAACATATTATTACCATAGGTCCTGTGGAATTTAAAACTGAATACTATACAACGCTGAACTGGAAGAAACTACAAGCCACACTAGGTACAAAATAAAAATCTGGTCCCTGTTCTTAAAATAATGCACATGTCCATGGCACTCATTATCATGGGGTTTGGAATGTTGTAGATACCATTTCTCAGTGCCAAAGTAAAACTTATTAACTATAAAATTTTAAAATAAAAGTTTAAAAAGTTAAAAAAGGGAACCATATTCTGTAAAAGTTAATAAAATTCAACAAACAGATTAGTTGCTGACACAAGGTATTTAAAAACAAACACCCAGCCCCCAGATTTCTTTATTCTTAAAAATAACATATGACGAGGATTGCTAGTTGCCTAAAATAACATTTAAAATTTTTCTTTAAAGGACTGTAATAATAAAGGGAATTTTTTGACAAGATAAAATACCTGTATAAGGGAATCCAATATTAAAGTGGCAACTGATTTCTCTTCATTATCTTGTTCAAAAAGAATTTCCACAACCGAATCTCTAATGGGATTTGAAAAAGAGAGCATTCTATTGGTGTCACATATTACAATATGACGCAGAATATACCATTTTTCCATTTACACAGTATATTTTTAAGTACCAATACTACATTACCACAGAATAATTATTAAAATACAAGGTGCTCTCACTCGTAAATGGGGAGGATAACAATGCCTGCTTCACGGGTTGAGGGGAAGATGCAATGAGTTAACAGAACGGGGTCTGGCATATAGGAGGCATTCTCTAAGTTATTAGCTGTTACTATTATTATGTATAGGTTTACATTTATTTTGTGTCCAATTATAACTCCCCAAACCTAATAAGAGAAAAGAAACAGTATTCTGTAAAAGTTAGTAAGATTCAACAAACAAATTAGCTAGTGATACAAGAGATTTATAAGCAACCACCCCCCCATTTCTTTGTTTTTTAAAATAATACAAGACAAAGATCACCAGTTCCCTAATAAAACATCCATTTTCCAGTTAATTCTCAAATTAAAATCACTCATTACTTTTTGATAGCATGAGGAAGATCTTTGTGGTGATGAAAGAGTTCTGTATCTTTAAAAAAATTATATTTAAGGTAGGCCGGGCGCGGTGGCTCAAGCCTGTAACCCCAGCACTTTGGGAGGCCGAGGCGGGTGGATCACGAGGTCAAGAGATCGAGACCATCCTGGTCAACATGGTGAAACCCCGTCTCTACTAAAAATACAAAAACATTAGCTGGGCATGGTGGCGCGTGCCTGTAATCCCAGCTACTGAGGAGGTTGAGGCAGGAGAATTGCCTGAACCCAGGAGGCGGAGGTTGCGGTGAGCCGAGGTCGCGCCATTGCACTCTAGCCTGGGTAACAAGAGTGAAACTCCGTCTCAAAAAAAAAAAAAAAAAAAAAATTATATTTGAGGTATACAATATGATGTTTATATATACATCATGATGTATATAGCTACAACTTGTGGTGTGTGTGTATATAGATCTATGTGTGTGGCATATATATACACACACACACACACAGTGAAGTAATTACTATATTCAAGCTAATTAACCTATCCAGCACCTTCCAGAGTTACTTTTTTTTTTTTTTTGGGTAGTAAGGGCACCCAAAATCTATTCTTAGCAAATTTTCAGTATAGAACACAGTGTAACTAACTAGAGTCCTCATGCCATACATTAGATCTCTAGGCTTATTCATCACTCATAACTGCAAGTTTGTGTCCTTTGACTCTCTCCTCATTTCCTTCCCCTCTCAATACCTTCTGTTTCTAGATACTTGACTTTTTTTTTAGATTCCACATATATAAGTGAGATCAAGCAGTATTTTTCTTTCTGTGTCTGCCAATAGTTCTATATCTCCATTGTTGTAGTTGTATTTTATCTACACATAAAATAACACAGAACTTACATATACTTTATGTCAATTTACTATTTTGATATCATATTATAGTTATATAAGGTGTTTAACCATTGGAAGAAACTGAAAGGGTATATGGGACCTTTCTGTATTATCGTTTGTAACTGCCTGTTAATCTGTATTATTTGAAAATTAAAAAAGATAAAACTCCATTTTAAAGCCAGATACATTGTGCCTCTCACCCCATCCCACTAGTTAAAACACTATAATTTACCAGCCTCTGGCCAGGTGCAATGGCTCATGCCTATAATCTCAGCATTTTAGGAGGCTAAGGGCAATGCAGGGAAATGGCTTGAGTCCAGGAGTTCGAAACCAGCCTGAGCAGCACAGTGAGACCTCGTCTCTTAAAAAAGCAAAAAACAAACAAAAAACCAGTTTCTCCTGCAACTAGATGTAGTTACATATCAGACAATGAGATCGAGACAGAAGTAATAGGTGGGACTTTTTTTTTTTTCCTTTTGAGACAAGATTCTCACTCTGTGCAGTGGCTTGATCTAGATCAGCTTCCCAGGTTCAAGCGATTCTCATGTCTCAGGCTCCCAAGTAGCTGGGATTACAGGTCTGCGCAACCATACCCAGCTAATTTTTTTTTTTTTTTTTTTTTTTTTTTGGAGGCGGGGTTTCGCTCTTGTTACCCAGGCTGGAGTGCAATGGCACGATCTCGGCTCACCGCAACCTCCGCCTCCTGGGTTCAGGCAATTCTCCTGCCTCAGCCTCCTGAGTAGCTGGGATTACAGGCACACGCCACCATGCCCAGCTGATTTTTTGTATTTTTAGTAGAGACGGGGTTTCACCATGTTGACCAGGATGGTCTCGATCTCTTGACCTCGTGATCCACCCGTCTCGGCCTCCCAAAGTGCTGGGATTACAGGCTTGAGCCACCGCGCCCGGCCTATACCCAGCTAATTTTTTGTATATTTTCAGTAGAGACACGGTTTTGCCATGTTGGCCAGGCTGGTCTCAAACTCCTGGCCTGTCTCAACCACCCAAACTGTTCGGATTACAGGCATGAGCCACCAAACCCGGCCTATGTTGGACTTTTAATTAAGAGTTAAGCACTTTCTTCTTTCCCTTCTTTTCCCTTCTTAGCACTACTTGCTTGAAACAAAGACATGGTAGCTACAACTCGAACAGCCATCCTTGACCTCAAGGTCAAGGGCTACATCCCAGAGATGATAGATGGAAAAATGTTTGGGTCTCTAATATGAGATGATAATATCATCCCTGGATGATCTACCTCTGAACTTCTTTTAATTTTTAACTTTCTGAAATAGAGTCTTCGCCTGTTGCTCGAGCTGGAGTGCAATGGTACAATCTTGGCTCACTGTAACCACTGCATCTGGGCTCAAGCGATACAACAGCATTGGCATCCCTAAGTGCTGGGATTATAGGCGTGAGCCCCCACACACAACCTTGGACTTCTTTTAAACAAGAGGTAAACTTGTAACTTGTTGAAGCCACTATGTTCAGGTTTGTATAACTGTGACCAAACCAAATCCTAACCAACGCAATACAAAATTAACTATACATATGCAGGTATAAACTCTGTTTTTTATAAAATTGGGATATTATGCATAACTATTTTGAAGCTTTAAAAAATCCTTTTCAAAACCAAAATTCTCTTCATGAGACTCAATCTACTAGCTAATTCTTTTCACTTCACCCCTAAAGTATACTAACTCAGGCCTGCAGTATGCTGAATAGGCATTGCTGGTCAGCCGCTTGCCACTATGCCTTGCAGACTTCCTCCACTAGTTAAGTTGCATGCTTACAAAGAGTCACTTTTCTTGTTCTGAATCTTTTGTCAGCTGACTTGATATTAAAATTACATAACTTAACAATTATTATTATAACTTAACAATATTATTTGGAAAGACAAGGTAATTATTAAAAATATTTGTAACATAGGTGACACAAATGTTAAAGTCTAGAAGAAAATAACTAGGTGGATTCTGTTTTTTTAAATTATTATTTCTAGTAGAGATGGGGATTCACCATGCTGGCCAGGCTGGTCTTGAACTCCTGACCTCAACTGATCTGCCCGCCTTGATTTTCCAAAGTGCTGGGATTACAGGCATGAGCCAACATGCCTGGTCAACTAGATGGATTCTGTACCAAAACTCATTCCTAGTAACTTTAAGTTCTCACTGTACCTATTAAAAAAAAAAGCTGGAAATCATAAATTATGAATTACGGGTTTATATAATTTTAACTCAGAACTCTATAAGCAGACTTAGCCTCAAAGAAAAGGTCTTAGAAAAAAGTTATAAATATACACAACTTTTAAGTTAAAATAAAATGTTTAGTATATTCTTTTTATAATGGTCCCTATTTATTTTTGAGATGGAGTTCTGCTCTTGTTACCCAGGCTGGAATGCAATGGCTCGATCTAGGCTCAATGCAACCTCTACCTCCCAGGTTCAAGCAATTCTCCTGCCTCAGCCTCCTGAGTAGCTGGGATTACAGGCATGGGCCACTACACCCGGCTAATTTTGTATTTTTAGTAGAGACAGAGTTTCTCTATGTTGGTCAGGCTGGTCTCGAACTCTTGACCTCAGGTGATCCAACCGCCTTGGCCTCCCAAAGTGCTGGGACTACAGGCATGAACCACTTCACCTGGCCGGCCCTTTATTTTAAACAGCCCTACTCTTGATTTACCAATCAACTACTGTGTCTAATTAGAAGGGTTCAATGGAACTAGATCTTTTGGTAGAAAAAACATGTTAGCAAACCTAAATTAGTTGAGTTTGGAATATAGGACATAGTGGTTTCCTTTATTCACAATACATTTTCCTATTATTTTGGAAGCAAAAATTTCACGTTCATTGAATTTCCTTTTTTTTTGTTAAAGAAAATAGAGATGGGGAGTTGGTCACGGTGGCTCATGCCTGTAATCCCAACACTTTGGGAGGGCAAGGCGGGAGGACTGCTTGAGTGGAGTTTGAGATCAACTGGGCAACAGAGTGAGACTCCATCTCTACAAAAAAATTTTTTTAATAAAAAAAAGAAAAGAGATGGGGGTCTCACTCTGTTGCCCAGGCTGAAGTACAGCGGCATAATCATAGATCACTGTAACCTCAAACTCCTGGGCTCAAGTAATCCTCCCAACTCAGCTCCCTGAAGAGCTAGGACTACAGGTGTGTACCACCATACCTGGCTACGTTAAAAAAAAAAAAAAAAAAAAAAAGTTTTTTTTTTTTTTTTTTTTTTTTTGTAGAGACAGGGTCTCAATATGTTGACCAGGCTGGTCCTGAACTTTTGGGCTCAAGATACCCTCCCACCTCCGCCTCCCAAAGTGCTGGGATTACAAGTGTGAATTATCATGCTTGGCCTCTGTAGTTCCTTAAATAGTTATATTCTTCTCTTATACTGTGATCCAATAAACAAGCAGGAGAAAATTTTTAAAAATAACTTAATAAATACAACTTAAATGAGAAATTAAAATGATATAAAAATAGCTAGCAAAAAGTACTACATTCTGACTCTTTTGCTACCTTGTCCTACCGTTGTCTTTAACTTCTGTATATTTATGTTCATTCTTTTAATACTTCAATCTCTACATTAACTCAAAACCTAATAGGATGTTCAATATGTTACACAATAATTATTTGTGTGCTTCTTCTGACCTTATATTTTACAAGGAAATTTTTATAATATAAATTTTATAAAGTTGGGTTATAAACAAATGTCATTACTAATATGATTATGTAAGTCTTTAACAACAACTTATATTGGGTCATCAGAATAATCAAATGAATCATAAAAGTCAATTACTGACTCATAAAGACTGAGTCTATATGGAATAATGCATTCTTTCTGAGAAAAAGTTTTAGCTGGGCGCGGTGGCTCAAGCCTGTAATCCCAGCACTTTGGGAGGCCAAGGCGGGTGGATCACGAGGTCAAGAGATCGAGACCATCCTGGTCAACATGGTGCAACCCCATCTCTACTAAAAATACAAAACATTAGCCAGGCATGGTGGCGTGTGCCTGTAATCCCAGGTACTTGGGAGGCTGAGGCAGGAGAATTGCCTGAACCCAGGAGGCGGAGGTTGCGGTGAGCCGAGATCGCGCCATTGCACTCCAGCCTGGGTAACAAGAGTGAAACTCCGTCTCAGAAAAAAAAAAGAAAAAGTTTTAAAGCAGGAGTCAGCAAACCATGGCCTGAGAATAATATCCAGCCACCACCTGTTTTTGCAAATAAAGTTTTACTGGAACACAGTCATGCTCACTCATTTACATATTATCTATGGCTAATTTTGTATTCCAACTGTAGAGTTGAGTGGTTGCAACAGAGATCATATGGAACCATAAAGCCTGAGCTGTTTACTATCTGGTCCTTTACTGAAATATTTTGCTAATCCCTGTTTTAAAGTATCACACTTCCTGCTCCACTTCAAAGAATGCTTAGTTTCATTAACTGAAATAATTCTCAATTACGAAAAATTCTCAAATAGGAGAGAATTTTTAAAAAAAAAATCAAAAAGCTGAATAGGCTGGGTACGGTGGCTCAGGCCTGTAATCTCAACAGTTTTGGAGGCCGAGGCAGGCAGATCACCCCAGGTCAGGAGTTTGAGACCAGCTTGGCCAACATGGTGAAACCTCGCCTCTACTAAAAAAATACAAAAATTAGCCAGCCGTGGTGGCAGGCACCAGTAATCCCAGCTACTTGGGAGGCTGAGGCAGAAAAATTGCTTCAACCCAGGAGACGGAGATTACAGTGACCCGAGATGGTGCCACTGCACTCCAGCCTGGGCAACAGAGTGAGACCTGTCTCAAAAAAAAAGCTGAATAAAATGAATTATGAATAATGAGGCTTAACAAAACTTAACTGTTAGATTGGCAATGGTGAAATAAAGGCTCATACAAATATCTTTAAAAGCCAAAAGTTTATTTTAGTTTACTACTTTGTCCATAAAAATTAATATCTAACCTGATTGATCCAAGGACATGTAAAATCTTCTCTCCATCTAATGGATAGTCAATATTTGGGGGTGGTGAGGGACGCTGAAATATAAATATCATAAACGTAAGTCCACACATGTTGTAACCTTTGCAAAAAGTTGCATTATTTTTTAACTTACCTCATTATTCCCATCAATATTAAATTTAGCTGCTTGGATTTTTAGTCCTCGCTTCAGATCACTTACAAAGCAAGTACGCACTTAAAGAAAGAAAAGGAGACCTTGTTATGGCTAGTTGATTATAATTGAACAGAGTGAACCTACAACCCAGTTAAAACAATTCTATTCAAGTAAACATGCTAATCATCTATTCCTTTGGATTTTATAAACTCTATTCCCATCTTTAGCTAGCTAACAATAATTTATTCATAAAAAGAAAGTTTTCATTGACTGAGGTATCATAAGACATGTTGTACATTCATCTTGTATAAAACCTCATTTTAAAAAAAACCTATGAGGAAATTGTTGTTTTATATTTCTTGTATAAGGAGAACTACAATAAAAATTAATGTTAGCATCATAAAAATGTAGCTATTCTTACTGAATAGCATATTTCTTTAACCAGATTTTCTTTCTCCTCATCGCTCTGATTCTTTTTAAAGATGTAACCAAAAATAAATTGGAAAAAAGAGAAATAAAATTAATAAAAATCTTGGTTGGTCAGAACACAATGCCATTTTTTTTTTTTTTTTTTGACAGAGTCTTACTCTGTCGCCCAGGCTGATGTGTAGTGGCACAATCTCAGCTCACTGTAACTTCTGCTTCCCGGGTTCATGCGATTCTCGTACCTCAGCCACCCAAGTAGCTGGGATTACAGGCGTTCGCCACCATACCTGGCTAATTTTTGTATTTTTAGTAGAGATGGGGTTTTGCCATGTTGACTGGGTTGGTCTTGAACTTGTGACCTCAAGTGATCCACCTATTTTGGCTTCCCAAAGTGCTGGGATTACATGCGTGGGCTACCGCACCTGGCTGGTACAATGCCAAATTTTGCTTTTAGTTGCAATGTGACACTCCTTAGTTTTGGGCTTTTTGTCATGATTGTTCCTCGTTAGCATACCCCAACACTACTAGTTTCTTTCTACTATATCACTTTATTTTTTGCATTTTGAAAACTTTAAAAAATTCTTTTGTTGCAAAGTACCTTTTATAAGTTGCTTAAAAGTATTTTGAGATAGTTAAGGAATAAATACTTTCTTCAAAGTAGAGACAAAGTTGATGTTAAATGCAAGAAATCTGACAACTTGGTTGTATTACTTGTAAAGCATGTTAGCTATATATATTATGAAAAGAAATATGTATAATATGATATAATGCACAGATATATGATATACATCTATTATATACAATTCTTTTCAAAATACATTACGTAGTGAATTTCATTCACTAATTCAAAACACGTGTTGAGAATTCATAATGTTACTATGCTAGACTGAGCTAGGCGCTAAAGCTACTTATATGTTTTATATTTTATTCAAGTTCTTCTGACTATTTAAGCAAATACCTAGCCTTGAGATCTTTTTTTTTTTTAATTTGAGATGGAGTCAAGACTCCCTCACAAAGGATGGAGTGCAGTGGCGCAACCTTGTAACCTCCACCTCCCAGATTCGAGTGATTCTCCTACCTCAGCCTCCCAAGTAGCTGGGACTACAGGTGGTGCACCACCATGCCTGGCTAATTTTTTGTAGATTTATTTATTTATTTACAGAGTCTCGCTCTGTCACCCAGGCTGGAGTGCAATGGCGAGATCTTGGTTTACTGCAACCTCTGCCTCCGGGGTTCAAGATGACACAATACAATCAAAGTGTGTATGCTTCATAATAGTTTTCGTTTTTGTTTTCTTTTGAGACACAGTCTTGCTTTGTCACCCAGGCTAGAGTGCAGTGGTCCGATCTCAGCTCACTGAGGCCTCCACTGGGAGAACCCGGGCTCAAGTGATCCTCCCACCTCAACCCCTTTAAACAGTTGGGACTATAGGTCTGTACCACCACATCTGGCTAATTTTTGTATTTTTTGTAGAGACAGGGTTTTGCCACGTTGTCCAGGCTGGTCTTGTACTCCTGGGCTCAAGTGATTCACCTACTTTGGCCTTCCAAAATGCCAGGATTACAGGGGCAAGCCACCACACCCAGCCTCCGTATTTGTTTTTTATCAGAAAGGGTTTCCACTGTATGTATCTTCAGCAATATGCTTTCTTCCTTAACATTACAGACTGTCTTCCAAATCAATACTCTAGCTCTTCAACAGCTACATGACATTCCTCATAATGAAGTTACCAATCTTCATGCAATATTCCCTTTTTAGATGGGATGCACCCTTTAAATTTTAATAAATATGCCAGATTGCTTTCCAAAAAGGTTAGTTGGCAATGCTTACTAATAGCAATAAACATTCATTTTCCTACAATCTCACTAATACCAGGTATCTTTCAAATTTTTGCCAATCTGATGTGATGTCTCCCTAATGGAAGAGTTAAACATATTTTCACAGGTTAGAGGTCATATGAAAAGTTAACACTCCACATGGTCAACAATTGTTATATGATGGAGGATAGAAATGGAAAGAAAACCATTTTACCTGAGATATTTCTGTATTATTTGAGCTACTGTATTAAGCATTACAAATGCTTGAAATTTTATAACAATTGGAAAGATTTTAGGTAATTAAAACACATAAAAGATATAAGGTAATATAATGGAAAGCAAGATCTATTTTGTAGTCCTAGCTCTAACCCTACCTACTGTGTGACACTGAACAAATAATTTAACATTTCAGAGCCCCAACTGTATTAGATTATCTCCAGGTCTCATTTAACTCTAAAATCCATTACTGTCTATCTATTAAACATCCTAAATTGTTAACATTAATGACATGCCAAGTATTGAAGATTATATTTTAAATGTATTTTCTTTTAGTGAATAAAAATACCAGAAAACCAATTTGAACATTATCATAAAATTCACTCTAGCAAAGTAGAAGCAATAAATCTCACTTAGGTGAATCCAATGTACTGTGTAGTACTTTGGTCACAATTCCAGAATTTTTTAATAAAAATATTTAAAGACTATACTATATCAAACCAGTGGCTTTCTTAAGCAATTTAACTGTTCTTTCACACTGTGCAAACTACTAGTTCCCTGGTAACCCTGTATACTCTGTATACAATTGAGAAGCTGCTTCAGGAACACATCATGACTAAGCCACAGCTTCCCTAAGTGTGAAAAAAGAAATCGAAATTTTTACTTAGAGTATCCCAGAGCCTAAATATTAAATACTTTTAGGATATTATATTATGAAGATATTTTCTATCTTTGTAAATGTTTAGAAGCATATGCCCTCCAAAATAACACTTAAGGATGAAAAGAACAAAAATGAGAACTTAGTTTACCTTTAATGTCCTCTAAGATACCTTCTGGAACTGAACCTAAAATAAATATTCGGAATTATAAAACTTTATTAACAATTAAAAACAGTCTATTAAATTGCCTTCACATTTCTATTTTTCAATTCAGAAAAAAATTTAAAAACACAACTATTATGTTTTCTCAAAGTCTAACAAAAAAATTAAGTTTGCTTTAAGGGAAGAAATACCATCATTCAAAGCCAAGACAAAGCATGGAAACTGAAGCAAAAAACGAAGTTTCAAGTTTATCTTTCCTGTGATAATAAATAGTTGTCAGTAATGTGCTAACCAAATACATATTTTTAAAAAAACAGTCTTTTAATTTTGTTCTTCAAGGTAAAGGTGACATTTAAAAAATGAGTGAGAAAGTACCTATTCATTCTTTTTTGAATTATGTTCTAAATACTAAATGAAAGAGGCTCACTCAAAGTTCTCGTAAGGATACCAAGCGTATCTATCTCCATTCAATATAGGGAGCCCTTGGAAAGTGAATGTTTGGATATGTTACCATTGTTATATAATTTTGTTGCCAAAAATCTGTCTCAGAAACAAAATTTTCTAATCTAAAGTCTTCTAAACCAAGAATTTTTGTTTTTTTTTTTTGAGACAGAGTCTTGCCCTGTTGCCCTTGCTGGAGTGCAGTGATGCGATCTTGGCTCACTGCAACCTCCACCTCCCGGGTTCAAGTGATTCTCCTGCCTTAGCTTCTGGAGTAGGTGGGATTATAGGCACCTGCCACCACACCCGGCTAATTTTTACTAGACAGCGTTTCACTATGTTGGCCAGGCTGGTCTTGAACTCCCAACCTCATGATCCACCCACCTCAGCCTCCCAAAGTGCTGGGCTTACAGATGTTAGCCACTGCGCCCAGCCTCTAAACTAAGAATTTTTAACCTTGGGGCCGGGTGCCGTGGCTCACGCCTGTAATCCCAGCACCTTGGGAGGCTGAGGTAGGCAGATCACCTGAGATCAGGAGTTCGAGACCAGCCTGACCAACATGGAGAAACCCCGTCTCTACTAAAAATACGAAATTAGCCAGGCATGGTGGTGTGCACCTGTAATCCCAGCTACTTAGGAGGCTGAGGCAGAAGAATTGCTTGAACCCAGGAGGTGGAGGTGAGCCAAGATCATGCCACAGGACTCCAGCCTGGGAGACAGAGTAAGACTCCATCTCAAAAATAAAACAAAACAAAAAACTAGAATAGAAACAAGAGGCACTCACTTACTCTGGGTCTAAAAAATCATTTAAATTTCAGTTAGAAGAGTAAGAAACATAACATGTTAGTATATAAACTGTACATTTTTCCACTCAGTGTACCTAGCTTAGCCTTTTTGAGTTACTTTTTTTTTTTTTTAAGACGAAGTCTTGCTCTGTCACCGAGGCTGGAGTGCAGTGGCATGATCTCAGCTCACTGCAACCTCTGTCTCCTGGGTTCTAGCAATTCTCCTACCTCAGCCTCCCGAGTAACTGGGATTACAGGCGCCCACCACCACGCTGTCCAACTAATTTCTGGCATTTTTAGTAGAGACAGGGTTTCACCACATTGGCCAAGCTAGTCTCAAACTCCTGACCTCTGGTGATCCACCAACCTCGGCATCCCAAAGTGCTAGGATTACAGGCATGAACCACCGAGCCTGGCCAATTCTTTTTTCAACTAAGTTCTAAATAGTAAATGAAAGAGACTCATTCAAAATTCACTTAGGATACTCAAGTATATCTTAGACTTGCATGTAATCTTTGTTAAGAACCTGGAAGGAAAAGAGACATTTTAAATGTGTTTGCATTTTTTTTTTTTTTTTAAGATGGAGTCTCCCTCTGTCGCCCAGGCTGGAGTGTAATGGCTCGATCTTGGCTCACTGCAACCTCCACCTCGTGGGCTCCACCTCCTGCCTCAGCTTCCCAAGTGGCTGGGATTACAGGCGCACGCCACCATGCCTGGCTAATTTTTGTATTTTTGGTAGAGATGGAGTTTTACCATGTAGGCCAGGATGGTCTCAATCTCCTAACCTCGTGAGCCACCTGCCTTGGCCTCCCAGAGTGCTGGGACTGCAGGTGTGTGCCACCACGCCTGGCTGTGTTTACATTTCTGATCCTATTGCTTCAGCAAATATTGATATGATTTGATTCCACAATTTTATAGGACTGCATGCTTTCACAGACTCAGATTGTGAGGTGTATTAAAGGGAAAACTCAGAATCAGTCCAAGAAGGTTGGCTAGAAAAGGAATATCCAAGAATGTGCTGTTTATAATTTTATGGAAGTATATTGGGTTTAAAGGCCTTTACAAAGAACATCTTAGGATGCTATACTGAATTTATTATATTTGAAGACCTTTTATAAATTACCTGTCACCAGAATATGCTAACACATAACAATGTAATCTGGAACTTGAGAGCTACAATTGGATCTACAGAATGAAAAATGCTATTATCTTACCTACCAATAAGGAACAACAGGAAAACATAAGCAAGTCTAAGTGTCCTGAAAACCTGCCTTTCCAACATATATTCAATGCCCCAGCACTATACTAGGTGCTACAGATTGAAAAATAAATAAGACAGGGATCCTCAAAGTCTCCTGGGGAAACAGGCAAATTAACAGGCAAATAAGAATGTGTCATATGTGCTAGGATAAATTACTGCCAAGGGCTTAACAGAGAGGAACAATTTATTCTGCTTAGGGAAGATGAGGAAGGCTTCATCCTTAGATGACATTCCAGCTGAGTCATCCAGAGGGATCAAAAACCCAACTAGGCAAAGAAAAACATCCCAGGGAAATAAATAGGATAAATTAAGGTAAAGAGCTGTGCTAGGACTCACAGTCCATTGACAACTATAAGAAATTTACTGTAGCTTTAATAAGGAGCAAAGGATAAAGTTTAGTGATCCAAGGATAAGAGGTAGAGCAAAGTCAGATTTTGAAGAAACATTTATATCAAATAGTTAACTTGGATTTTAACTTGTAGGAGCTTACAAAAATTCTCAAGCAAAAGAGCAATGTAGTTATATTTATTTTGTGAAAAACTGGCCAACCAGGGTGGCTCAGGCTATAATCCCAGCATTTTGGGAGGCGGGGCTGGTAGACTGCTTGAGCTCAGGAGTTTGAGACCAGCCTGGGTGACACGGCGAAATCCCATTCTACAAAAAATACCAAAAAAGAAAACATTAGCTGGGTGTGGCGACTCATGCCTGTAGTCCCAGCTACTGAGGAAGCTGAGTTTGGAGGATGGCTTGAGCCCAGGAGGTGAAGACTAGTAAGCCAAGATCACACTACTGCCTTCCAGTCTGGGCAACAGAGTGAGATCCTGTCTCAAAAAAATAAAAATATTTTGTGCAAAGTTATTCCTGGCAATGGTGTGAAACAGACTGAATGCATCCAGAGAGTAGATTTCTGTAGTAATCCAAGCAAGAAATGAGGGCCTAGATTAAAACAATGTCTTTGCTGTCAGGTGTTCAGCGATGTAGAAGGTTAAAAAAAAAAAAAGAGAGAAAAATGAGATCTGAAAGAGATTTCTGAGGAAGAATTGAAAGGCTATGATAACTCCCAGTTTTGTAAAATGGGAGACAAGGAAGATGTTATTATCTTTATCTTATCATTGAAATGTATTTGAGGAAAGACATAAGGTGTTCACTTTTGGAAATCTTAAGTTTGGGGTGCCTAGAGACATGCATAATCTCTAATAATCAGTTGGGAATATGAATATCAAGTTCAGAAGGAGGATCAGGGCCAGTGACACATTTGAGAATCAATAGCATGCAGACGTAGAAGTCATGGGAGTAGATGAGATCACATTTAGAAAGCCAGTAGAGAAAAAGAAGGAACCAACACTAGGTCCCTAGTGGAGTATCAGTAGAGCAAGCAAGAGCAGAGGAAGCCAGAGGAATATTTGAAGAAGTAACAGATCACTACTAAGGAAAAGAATCCTGAAAGCCAAGGAGAATAAAGCATATCAAAAGTACATGATGATCCACAATGTCAATGGTTCTAGAAAAGCTGACTAAAATCAAGCTGTTGAATTTGGTGATTAAAAGTTCAATGGTGAGCTTATAGTTGAAGTAGTGCCATGAGAGTGGCATGGGGAGAAAAGAGAATAACCATGCAATGGGGCAAAGACTAAAATATAAGTTGAAGAAATAAAAAGAGAGTATAAACCACTCCTAAACAACTTAAAATGAATTTACCCATCACTGAGGGAAGGCTCTGTTCTTTAGCAGCACTTGTGTCAACAGTACATTGTTCTAACAGTTGAGTTTCCAACTCTCTGAAATTAAAACAAAAAGTTACTGGAATTAAAACATTGTAACTGATATCCTTATTCAGAATAGATTAATTATCATTATTATTATTATTTTGAGACAGAGTCTTACTCTGTCGCCCAGGCTGGAGTGCAATGGCGCAATCTCAGTTCACTGCAACCTCTACCTCCTGGATTCAAGCGATTCTCCTGCCTCAGCCTCCCGAGTAGCTGGGATTACAGGTGCCTACCACCACACCCGGCCCAATTATTATGATTTAAATAAAAACGGTCTTCCCACTGGGCACGGTGGCTCATGCCTATAATCCTAGCACTCTGGGAAGCTGAGGTGGGCCGATCACCTGAAGTCAGGAGCTAGAGAAAAGCCTGGCCAACATGGTGAAACCCTGTCTCTACTAAACATACAAAAATTAGCCAGGCTTGGTGGCATGCGCCTGTAACCCAGCTACTCGGGAGGCTGAGGTAGGAGAATTGCTTGAACCCTGGAAGTGGAGGTTGCAGTGAAGCCAAGATCGTGCAACTGCACTCCAGTTTGGGCAACAGAGTGAGACTCCATCTAAATTTAAAAAAAAAAAAAAGTCTTTGACATAAGTTTACGTATGTAATAAACCTGCACTTGTACCTCTGAGCTTAATTAAAAAAAAAAAAAAAAGTAAAAACAAACAAACAAAAAAAGGCTGGGCATGGTGGTTCATGCTTGTAACCCCAGCACTTTGGGAGGCAGAGGCGGGTGGATCACGAGGTCAAGAGTTCAAGACCAGCCTGGCCAAGATGGTGAAACCCCATCTCTACTAAAAACACAAAAAAATTAGCCAGGCATGGTGGCAAGTGCCTGTAATTCCAGGTATTCAGGACACTGAGGTAGAGAATTACTTGAAGCCAGGAGGCAAAGCATGCAGTGAGCCAAGACTCCGCCATTGCACTCCGGCCTGGGTGACACAGCAAGACTTCATCTCAAAAAAAAAAAAACCATGGTACATAAACAAAATGGAGTACTATTCAGCAATTAAAAAAAAACAATCCAGTCATCTGCAACAATACTGATGGAAGTGGAGATCATTATGTTAAGTGAAATAAGCCAGGTACAGAAAGACAAATATTACATGTTCTCACTTATTTGTGGGGTCTAAATATCAAAAAATGGAACTCATGGACATAGAGAGTAGAAGGATGGCTACCAGAGGCTCAGGAGGATAATGGAGGGATAAAAGGGAGGAGAGGATGATGAATGGGTACAAAAAAATAGAAACAATAAGACCTATTATTTGATAACATAACAGGGCGACTATTGACAATAATAATTGTACATTTTAAAATAATGTAAAGAGTGTAACTAGATTGTTTGTAAATCAAAGGATAAATGTTCGAGGAGACAGATATCCCATTCTCCACGATGTGCTTATTTCTCATTGCATGCCTGTATCAAAACATCTCATGTACTACATAAATATATACACCTACTATGTACCCACAAAAATAAAAAAAGTTAATTATTTATTTATTTTAAGATGGAGTTTTGCTCTTGTTGCCCAGGCTAGAGTGCAATGGCACGATCTCAGCTCACTGCAAACTCCACCTCCCAGGTTCAAGCGTTTCTCCTGCCTCAGCCTCCCGAGTAGCTGGGATTACAGATGTCTGCCACCACGCTCAGCTAATTTTTATATTTTTAGTAGAGACGGGGTTTCACCATGTTGGCCAGGCTGGTGTTGAACTCCTGACCTTGTGTTCTGCCCGCCTTGGCCTCCCAAAGTATTGGGATTATAGGCATAAGCCACCATGCCCAGCCAAAAATGGTTTCCTCTTAAAAGATGAATGTACTCAAAGCTAAAAGATAAGGGAATGGATAAAATTCACTGTACATATCACAAGCCCTCCATTGATCACTGATCAACAAACAAATTAGCAACTGTTTTTGTGGTACAAGTTAAAAAGAGTATGCTAAATTCTAAGAAACTTACTTGTGAAGAGCTTTTCCTCCTAGGGGTAGTGCTCCCCAACAATTTAGAACTGGGATTCCTTCATATATCTATACAGTAGTCAAGGATATTACTATTTTAGGAGATGGTTTTTTCCTCACCTTCTGCAGTATTGTTCTAAATATGCTTTGGTGACAAATTTTTATTTGTTATTTTAACAAAGTTACAGAAAAATCAAAGAGTAAGTTTTTTTTTTCATATTCTTCATCAAAGAAAACAGAATAAAAATACACATATGCACATGACCACACACAATTCATCAGATAGGGCTGGGGCATCTGATAAAGTAGCCGCTAGCCCTGTGTAGCTACTGAACACTTGAAATACGTTTAAGTCTGAATTGAGATGTGCTGTAAGACTAAACTACATACCAAATTTAGAAGGTTTTAATAGAATAAAAAATCCACTAAAATACTTCATAATAATTTTGTATGGATTAAATAATGGAATATTTTGAATACAGTGGGTTAAATATACTATTAATTTAATCTTTTCTTGTGTCTTTTAAAATGTGGCTCTTAGAAAACTTTTATTTATTTATTTACTTGGAAAAGGGTCTCACTCTATAGCCCAGGCTGGAATGCAGTGGTGCAATCCTGGCTCAGTGCAACCTCCAGCTCCCAGGTTCAAGTGATTCTTGTGCCTCAGCCTTCTAAAGTAGTCAGGATTACAGGCATGTGCCACCACACCTGGCTAATTTTTGTATTTTTAGTAGAGATGGGGTTTTGTCAAGTTGGCCGGGCTGGTCTCGAACTCCTGGACTCAAGTGATCCTCCCACCTCAGCCTCCCAAGGTCTTAGGATTACATGTGTGAGCCACGGTGCCCAGCCTAGAACACTTTAAATTTTTACATACATGGCCCACATTATATTTCTACAGGACAGAGCTGAGAGGAAAGTAAATAATATTTACTGTGGGTTTGCTAAGTATATTGGTAAGAGCATCAGCTTTGGAAACAAACATGGGTTATATTCTGGCTACATGTTTATATGAAGAGGGGTCAACCTAACTCTCAACATTCTCATTTATATAATGAGAATAATAATACTTACGTTGCTCAGTTGTTTTAAGAATTAAACACAAAGTACTTTACACTCAAAAACACTACTGCTTGATTAAATTCCTTAGGAGTTAATGATTCTTCCATGAATATTTTTTCTAATAAATATACATGTAGGTCTCAAAATTGCAAGTCTCACATTTATGCATGTCAACATCCTTTTCAATGAAGCAATGTCCATTAGGACAATTTCACTTACCTATACTCTGCTTAAATATTTATAATGAAAATAAATGTTTATTTTATAAAATAAAATAACCCTAGTATTTTATATAAATACTAGTTTATATAGTCAGTAATTCTACTTTGGGACAGCTTGAATTATTACTAAGTTTATACTAGGACTAGGGTTAGGGTTACGGTTATTATTATTAGCAAGTTATTATTAGTAAGTTCTTACCTATGGTCAACGATATAAAAACCACAGCATGTACTGAGCAAATTACTATCTGCCAAATCCTATGCTAAACACTTTACATATATTACCTCACTCAACTAACACAACTCTCCCATGAGATGGAAATATTATAATCCCCAATTTATAAAGAAACTGAGGCCCAAAGAGATTAAGCTACTTGACCACGTAGTAAGAAGTATAGCTGAGATCTGGACTTATTGTGTATTTGATTCTAAGATCCAACCTCATAAACACTAAGGCATAGTGCCTTCATGATAGCCTCTGGAGATTAAAAATAAAAATAAAAGTAAAAATGAATTCATTTTTCTATAGTGAGCTTTTCAGCTATTTGAACACTGATTTCATGTTGCTATTAAGTTTTAAAATTTTTCTGGATTGAACATTCTCATTTCAGTTTCTCCAATTACTCTGACTTTTTTTCTTAGAACTTGACTATCCTAGTCAACTTCTTTGACACATCCTAATTCGCTGATTTTTCTTTTAAAAACTGAACGTAATATTCATGATGTATGCTCCTGGAATATATCCTGGGACCAAATGACAGCGGTAACTTCTACAAAAAGTAACCTTAAGTCTTACAATCCTGTGAACTTTTTCCACAGGATTCATATTTGTACATAGTAACCTAATAGTTCAGTATAATACCAATCATTTGTAATTAGCCTAATTATTTTAGTTAAAGACTGCAAAGTTGGCTGGCTGACAAAAAGATATGGGTAACACCAGGCTTTCCCTATATCCACAATCTAGGACCATGGCAGAATTAATTCCAAGCGTCAGAAGAGCCATTAGATGACTTGGAGCAAGCAATACAGATGGAACCTAGAAAATAACAAAATTAAAACAACAACAAAATCAGAATGAGTGTCATTATTTCAAGGTATTTGCCTTATATTCAAGTATATTTGAAAAAATTCAAAGGAACATTGCATTAATTTATATGGTGATACCTATTCAAACATTTTATGAGAGTAATTAAAAACTAGTTTGTTGATTTATATATTTACTCTTATTGAGTAAATTCCAAAATACACTGTAATAAAAACAGCTCAGCTGTTTCATTCCAAAATGACAATTATGAAGCATTTTTCTTTATCCTTGTCCTCTTTCAGCAGGGAAAATTGAAAAGAATAAAAGAAGAGGTCTACAGGCCAGGCATAGTGGCTCACACCTGTAATCCCAGCACTTTGGGAGACCAAGGCAGGTGGATCACCTGAGGTCAGGAGTTCGAAACCAGCCTGACCAACATGGTAAAACACTGTCTCTACTAAAAATACAAAAATTAGCTGGGTGTCATGACATCTGCCTGTAATTCCAGCTATTAGAGAGTCTGAGGCAGAAAAATCGCTTGACCCTGGGAATCGGAGATTGTAGTGAGCCAAGATCGTGCCATTGCACTCCAGCCCAGCCAACAGAGTGAGACTCCATCTCAAAAAAAAAAAAAAAGGTCTAGAAACATAAATTTAGAGAAAGATGTTAAATTAAAAAAATAAAGAGATGCCTTTACCATTAAGATGAAAATGTAGAAAAAAATTCTTCATCGTCTTTATTTGCAAAGTTTATAATATGAACTATTTATTTTTACTTTTTCTTTTTTACTTAAATTTTTATTTTTTTCTTAGAGACAAAGTCTTGCTCCATTGCCCAGGCTGCAGTCCAGTGGTGCAGTCACAGGTCATTGCAGCCTCGAACTCCTGGGCTCAGGCAATCCTCCCACCTTAGTCTTCTAAGTAGCTGGGACTATAGGCGCATGCCACCATGTCTGGCTAATTGAACTATGAGTATCGTTAAAATTAAACTGAAGGACAAAATTACACAAGTAGTTGACTCTGTGTGGAATTTTTTTCAGTAAGAATTTGCCAGATCTGGTAGTATCCCAAATACTAGACATTCAATCAAAATATGAAAGTCCATCATAATCAAATGGCAGACAAAATAATGGCTGTATTTCCACTATCTAAATAGATAAAGCAGGTATTTAGTCTTATAGAAGATAAGGATATTAACACAAACTCTTAATTATAAATATAAAGAATATTCCACTTTATTCAGATGGCAGCTGATACAACTTCTTGTTTTGCTTTATGTTCTCCCTACAGCAAATGAAATTCCTGGATTCACAACATCAGTAAGTACGGAAAGCTATGCAACCTGATTCCCTGTACCTGCTTTAAAAAAACATAACTTAGAAATATTAAGTGCCTTTAACTCATAAAGACATTGTGATTTTTGGTATTAGGTATGTTTTGAATTCAAGAGGAAGTATGAAAATACATTTATATGTGCTTACTTTCTTACACACTGAACTTTATAATCTTCCATTTTTTTCTTGCTGATAAAAAACCTAAATTTCAAAGCAGAGATTTAACAAAATTTGAATAATAAAGATTCTGGTTTACTATGAAATACATTAATGTTAAAACATATTCTTGGTTATAAAATAATCCTGACTCCCATAAAATCAAAGCTACAGGTAATATTACTTGTACCATGAAGTAAGTCTCATTCCTGGCATTATTGACTTACTCTAAGGGAGACACTGACTATTCCATTTTAAACGAACTTGAAGCCTAAAATGACTTAATTCAGAACAGTGTAACTAAGCAATGGAAGCTAGAAAGATCTGGAAGAAACATATCACAAAGTCCATAGCACAGAATATACCTTTTAATTCTGAAAAAAAAAGTCCCCAAATAGAAAAACCTATATTAAAATAAATAAACAGTAATGAAAAGAAATCTCCAATTATGTAAGTATTGGATGACATACTAAAGCATGAAATAACCACACAAAGGAAGAAGATAAATGGACAATTTGCATTTTTTCTTTTTTTAAAGACGGGGTTTCACCATGTTGGTCATGCTGGTCTTGAACTCCCGACCTCAGGTGATCCGCCCACCTTGGCCTCCAAAGTGCCTGGATTACCCTCGTGAGCCACCAAGCCCAGCCGATAAATGGACAATTTGAAGAAGCATCTATCATCTGGTTCCCCAATTACACTGTGTGCCATATACAATATGAGACAAAAAAAAAAAAATGAGGGCTTTTTTTAGTTTAAGTTTGGAGTAACTACCAGCAAAAAAAAAGGGAAGAAAGATTCCCTAAAAACTAGTAAGAATTTTATTGCTTTTCTTTTTATTTCAAAAGCAATTTACTTATTTGATGTAAAGACAGGTACCTCAAAATATTTGAAAAGAACACGAGTGAGTGTCTCTCTGAAGTGAGAAGGACATAATACCGACTCGATAATCACAACTCGGCGGTCTCTGGGATTCACCAGTAGATGCCTGAAAAGTGACAGTTTTGGTTTTAAAAATAAGTAAAAGTTTTTATTCATTTTGATAAGTCATACAATTTAAGAATAGTGAAACTGTATTACCTTAAGACATTTTATCACAAAAAGACATCTTTATTTTATTACCCCAGAAAGATAACGTTTCTGACCTTTTACCACGTACCGTGCAATGTGCTAGGAACTTCATTAACTTATTTATCTCAGGAACCTAAAATTATAGCCTATTATGATTACCAACTTGAGCCATGACATAGTTTGTTGTTGTTTTGTTTTGTTTTGTTTTGTTTTGTTTTGAGACAGGATCTGGCTCTGCTAGAGCCAGGTTAGATTGTACCTCTGCAAGTTGGAGTGCAGAGGTACAATCTAACCTCACTGCAAACTCTGCCTCCTGGGTTCAAGTCATCCTCCAGACCTCAGCCTTCCAAGAAGCTAGGACTACAGGTGTGAGCCATGGTATCTGGTGATATTTCTTTCTTTTTTAGGTTACAACAGTAATATATGCTCCCAAAGCTCCAAATATTATGACATGTAAAACTTGCAAAGTACAAGAACCCTATGTTCCTACTACCCAGAACTACCACTGATAGAAGTTTGTATATTTTTTTCATTCTGCAGATGTATGGGGGTATACGTTAACAGAAATACGCATTCCATAGATGTGGTTCTTTAACTTGCTTATTTCACTTATCAATATATCCAACACACCTTTCTGTACTACTACATACAGATACAGAACTCTTTTTTTAATAGCTGCATGGTATTTCACTGTATGAATGTAGAATAATTTAATTTTCAGTTCATTTCATTAACGAACATTTCATTTTCAGTATTTCCTCATGTCTGCCAGTTTTCTAGTCTTCAAATATATTTTTTAAAAGATTGAAAATAAACCTGTAAAAATGGCAACAGAAGTCAATTTCTTTTTTTTGCCTCAGATGCAATACAACCAATTATCACTATGGCATTAGGAAAATCTATCTAATCATAAAAGCTAGAAAACAAAATGTATCTTACCTGAAATATAGTATGTGGATGAATTCCTTTAGGTAGGAATACAATTCTTCTGTATTGATATTATATTGAACAACTCTGACAGGCTGTAAAAAATTTAAATGATTTATTAATTTATATTAATAAAATGATCTCAGATTAAAATATAATTATTTCCCAATGCATTTTCTGGGAATAAATTAAAAGCAATTTGTATCGTGAATATAAAAATTAAATACCAAGTGATCTCTTAAATTAGAAATCCTTACGAACTAGAATGTCTAAGATGGCAGAATGTTTTAGACTGTGGTAATGGAAGTGTGTGTTCATAGGAAGTAAAGAAATTTGCTCACATGCATTTTTCCTCCATCTGACTTATAATTTTGGCTTGACTGATAAAAAATCAGCACTGAAGCCGGGCGCGGTGGCTCAAGCCTGTAATCCCAGCACTTTGGGAGGCCGAGGCGGGTGGATCACGACGTCAAGAGATCGAGACCATCCTGGTCAACATGGTGAAACCCCGTCTCTACTAAAAATACAAAAAAATCAGCTGGGCATGGTGGCGCGCGCCTGTAATCCCAGCTAC
>NW_022437014.1:8380030-8396655 GCF_009761245.1 Sapajus apella | reverse complement strand
GCTCACACCTGTAATCCTAGCACTTTGGGAGGCCAAGGTAGGTAGATCACTTGAGGTCAGGAGTTTGAGACGAGCCTGGCCAACATGGTGAAACACCGTCTCTACTAAAAATACAAAAATTAGCCAGGCATGGTGGCATGTGTCTGTAGTCCCAGTTACTTGGGAGACTGAGGCAGGTGAATTGCTTGAACCTGGAGGAGGCTGCAGTGAGCCGAGATCTGGCCACTGCACTACACTCTGGGTGACAGAGCCAGATTCCATCTCAAAAAAAAAAAAAAATTTCCCAGCACTTTGGGAGGCTGAGGCGGGTGGATCACTTGAAGCCAGGAGTTCAAGACTATCCTGGCTAACATGGTGAAACCCTGTCTCTACTAAAAATACAAAAATTAGCTGGGCATAGTGGTGTGCACCTGTAGTCCCAGCTACTCGGGAGGCTGAGGTGGGAGAATCACTTGAACCTGGAAGGCAGAGGTTGCAAGCAGGCAGAGGTTGTAGTGAGCCAAGATTGCGTCACTGCACTCCAGCCTGGGTGACAGAGTGAGGCACTATCTCAAGAAAAAAAAAAAATCAGCATCAAATAAAAAGCATCAAAGGGTTTTTCAAATACTCAACTTGGTTCAGTCCCTGTTAGTCCAGAAACACTGATAGCTCCTCTCTTGCTACATGGCCGCTTTTAAAATTAAAATATCCACCTTTCTGCTAGACTATAAGCTCCATGTGCAAGAACTATTTCTGGCTTGCTTATATCTTTCTTCAAATAATACAGTGCCAGGTACACAGTAGGTTGTTCATACATATGTGTGGTAAAAATGACACCATTAGCACAAAAGCAGCATACACACATATTACCAAGCCGTGAGTGCTAAGCCAATGCTAATATATAGCAACAGCTTCACTTATGAGACTCAGAAAGCTCTAAGTATTCTGATAGATCACTGGCAGACCTCTCTTCATTTACTCTTTCCAAAGACCATCAGCCTAACTTCATGATTTTATGAGGCTTAAAGAAGGTTCCAAACCATATATAGTCAAATATAAATAATTTCTTATGTATTTGTCTTTTCAAATGAAGATAAAAGCTGGGATGGGTGCAATGGCTAATGCCTATGATCCCAGCACTTTGGGAAGTCAGGGTGGGTGGATTTACCAAAGGTCAGGAGTTCGAGACCCAGCTGGACAACATGGGGAAATCCCATCTCTACTAAAAATACAAAAGAAAATTAGCTGGGCATGGTGACGGGCGCCTGTAATCCCAGCTACTTGGGAGGCTGAAGCAGGAGAAATTCTTTAACCCAGGAGGAGGAGGTTCCAGTGAGGAGAGATCACAACACTGAACTCCGGCCTAGGCGATGGAGTGAGACTGTCTCAAAAAAAAAAAAAAGATAAAAGCTCAAAGCACTAAGAAAAGTGGCAAGCGGAATGTACAGGGTCTAATCCAGTTGGACATCTATATGGTAATACAGTAATGCCTTATACAGCAAAATGACATGAAAAATTAGTAAACAGGAACATCCATCCCAATTTTTTTTTTTTTTTTGGACACCGAGTCTCTCTCTGTTGCCCAGGCTGGAGTGCTGTGGTGTGATCTCGCTCACCACAACCTCTGCTTCCCAGGTTCAAGTGATTCTCCTGTCTCAGCCTCCTGAGTAGCTGGGATTACAGGTGCCCGCCATTACACCTGGCTAATTTTTGTATTTTTAGTAGAGATGGGGTTTCACATTGTTGGCCAGGCTAGTCTTGAGCTCCTGGCCTCAACTGATCTGGCCACCTCAGCCTCCCAAAGTGCTGAGATTACAGGCTTTCATCATATTTTCAGACACCACATCACCAATATCTACTATATTTCTGGCTTGTCCAAGGATTTGCAGAAAATTTTAAAATCAATGAAATGATTCCTTAATCAAGTCTAATTAAAAAGATTTCTGATGTATGTCAATGCCAAATATAAACTGATGATCTCATCTATTCTCCTATAACGTGTTTTTATAAAACCAAATATGCTTATGTGTGATTGCTAAATAAGGAAATAATGTCAGTATAAAGTTATATTAGTTCAAATTAAGCAAGATAAGCTAAAATTATAATAGAATTAAAGTCATCAACTCAGTTATCACACAGGTAGATATCCTTTCAGATCTCGTCATAAGAAAAGTGTAAATAATCCCCTATACCAGCAATTTGTGCCTCAAAGTGGATCTTTCCATGATTCTACTGGGTTGCATTTCCTCCTAGTCACTACTTAATAACAGTCCTGGCTCCGAGCTTGCTACCATCTGCACTCAGAAACCACTGGCTAACACTTTCAATCCATGACTTTATTTTATTTTTATTTGTTTGAGACAGGGTCTCACTCTGTCGCCCATGGTGGAATGCAGTAGTGCAATCTTGGTTCACTGCAGCCTCGACCTCCCAGGCTCAAGTGATTTTCCCACCTCAGCCTCCCACGTAGCTGGGGACTACAGGTGTGCACCACCATGACAATTTTATTTTTAATATTCCCTAAGACACCCTCCAGCCACATTCAGCTGCCTGCCAATCCTATTCAAATTTTGTTGAGGCATCAATTATTGTTTTTGCTAGTCCTCTTGATTACAAAGTTATATAGGTTTTGTATGGTTTACTCCAATCTTATTTTTTCATAAGCCTGTTTTGTTTTTAAAAAATGTACCATTTTGCAGAACAAAGGTATTTTCAGGAATGCATATATAATCTTACTATGGTAATAGGTACATCTCATTTTTTAACAAGTGAATTTTATAGCAAGCAAAATTTTTCTTTCCACTCGTTGCAATTTCTAATCTGCCAAATGAGCTGTGGCAAGAAATTTTTTTAAGTTTGTTTTCAAAATTTTAAATATCTGATATATTATAAAGAAGGTAAGAATAAAATTATTCAGTGGTTATGTTATACTGTAAGACTTATAAAAGTATTTTACTGATGTTAAAACTTTTCTCTTGATATTATGATTCCTTTTATACAAAATGTCAGAAAAGACCAGTGCATAGAAATAGGAGGTACGCCCTAATGGGCTGTGCATAGGAATGAGGATTAATTGTAAATGGGAATTAGGGATTTCACTGGAGTAATGAAAATATTCTAAAGCTGGATTGTGGTGGTGGTTGCACAACATGAAAAACTTATGGTGTGCAAAATTAGACCTTGATAAAGTTGATTTAAAAACTTTTCCTTGGAAATATAGCCATAAATTATATATTTAGTATTGTTTTAATCAATCTTATTCAAAGTCATATTTAAAAATATTTTACAGTACAGTATTTATTTTGCTAATTTTTTTTCTTTTTTAAATACCTTAGGCAGCCCAGCTCTTTTTATCACACTAGGAATTATACATCTTGGACCCGTTTCTCCAGCAAATCCACACCTGCAAATAAATGAAAAATTGAAACAACTTATAGTATTCTTTTAAAAAAAATCACTCCACAAAACTCATAAGTTAATATTATTTATTAATGCTTGTGTGTTAACAGATAAAAACTATATCAAATTCATGATACTGAAAAAAAGCCAATGTATTATTTTAGGGGCAGCATTTACTTTGTTCTTAGTTGTTAATTTTAGCAGAATTAACAACTACATTATCTACAGCCCTGAATCTGTACTACATGACTTCATTCATATAATTAATGTGTCACTCATAATTCCATCATTCTAATATTATTAGCTTCCGTTTGCTTTCAGTGTACTTCTTAAAATTATGCATACATATTTGACAGTTATAATCACACTTCATACATAATTAACTCATACAGTAAGCTTCTACCCATATTAACATAATCTTCATTACCATCATTTTTATGGGTTTTTTTTTTTTTTGATGCAGGATCTCACTCTGTCACCCAGGCTGAAGTGTAGTAGTGCAATCACGGCTCACTGCAGTGTCAACCAGACGAGCTGAAGTGATCCTACCACTTCAGCCTACCAAGTAGCTAGGACAACAGGCGCCTAGTGCCATGCCAAGCTGGGTCTCACTATGTTGCCCGAGCTGGTCTCAAGCTCCTGGGCTCCAGTGATCCTCCTACTTCGACCTTCCAAAGGGATTTCAGGTGTGAGCCACTGTGCAAGCACAACTGGACTGTTGGACTGCTATCATACTTTGTCCTTTTTTTTTTTTTGGAGACATGGTCTCACTCTGTTATCCAGGCTGGAGTCCAGTGGCACAACCTTAGCTCAATGCAGCCTTTGCCTCCCAGGCTCAAGCAATCCTCCCACCTTGGCCTCCCAAAATGCTAGGATTTCAGGCATGACACTATGGCTGGCTAAGTTTTGCATTTTTTGTAGAGCTGGGTTTCCCCCAGATTGCCCAGGCTGGTCTTGAACTCCTGGGCTCAAGTGATCGGCCCGCCTTAGCTTTCCAAAGTGCTGGGAATACAGTATCATTTTTAAAACTGCATATTTCATTATTTTTAAAAGCTACACTTTTTTCTTGAGTATTTAGCTATTTCCATTTTTTGTTTCATGTTAGTAAAACATCCCATCTTCCTGTCCTGTCTAGTTTTTGGCACTGCTCTCCTCGCATTGCCAAATAATTCTCTCCATCTCCTACTATTCCTATCGCCATGTGTACTTGCACCAGTGTTGCTCAAACATCTCAGAATGCAACCCATTAAGCTTCAATTCCTTTCTTTTACTTCATATATTTATCTTATCATCCTCCTGCTCTTTTTCAAAAATAGCTTTTTGCTTATTTCTTCAAAGTACGGCCAAAATAATTATCTTTGAGTAGAAGCCTCAAATTATTTATTATGCTTTCAAAATAATTTTACAAATAAGAAAATACAAATTAATAAGAGAGGACCTTGCATAGAAAAATGTGAGAATGTCATTAACCAAGGACTATGTTTAATCCAATTCTGGAGCTCCTGAGGCCCAATTTTTAAATAGGTTTTTTAAAACCACTTAGTCAATAAATAATTATTAAATACCTCCTATACGTCAGGAAGTGCCTAGAGATACAAAAAGATTTTTCAAATGTTTTCCTTCTCAGAAATACATATATGATGTAATTGCCTGTCAGTTCCCTCTCTGTTGAGACCATCACAAGGACTCTTAACCTGGGGTCCCAGGACCACAATGATTGTCTGCCAATCCCCTGAAACTGTGTGTAAATATCTTAAGGTTTATGCATTTGTGGTATTCGTCCAGCCATTAAAGAGATCCATGCCATCCAAAAGGTTGAGAACCTCCTCTCTAGTGTTTACAAGTTGCCTTTTTAAAAACATGTTAAATCTAACCTTAGAGTTTAGGGGGGTCTATCTGTAGAGCTTCACCTCATAATATGCCCAATCTCCCTAATTCTTGAGGAGCGATAGCCCGGTCTTAAACATCTTTGCATTTCCAGCACCAAAAGAAGCTCCGTTAAATAAATATTTTATGATGAAATTCGTCATCGAGTATTTACATTTGGTTGGCTGCCTTCCTCATCTGATGAGCCCAGAGTAAGCGGGGTCTAGGTCACTGTTGTCATCCCCTACATAGGTGATCCCAAAGGGTGTGGGGTGATGCCAAGGGGCGGCGACGAGGGCAATTCAACTGAAGCTTCCTGGACCTCTCTGGGAGTCAGACCCCAATCCTCAGATTCGCATGGCCCAGGGAAGAAATAAGGGCTGGCTGAAGAAAGGGGGAGGCCCCGAGCTGCTCAGCGAGTCTGCGATGAGGACCCGGGCAGTGCCTGGGGCTCGGTCACCCGCCCTCCCCCCGGGCCGAACGCAGACGGCGTGACGGCCACTCACTTGGTAAAAGCCTCTCCCAGGTCGATCACGACCGCCGTTTTCTCCCCGCCGCTCCCCAGGCCCTCGTAGAGCGGCATGGTGGTAATGAAGACTGGGAAAAGTGGGTCGCAGACTCCGCGGCCAACGAGCTTCGGCGATTGGGGGGCGGGGCCGGGGCTCAGGCGCTCGGGCGGCGGCGCCGGCGGGGGCCTTGCGCGGCCGCGGCGCACCAGGCCCGGGCTGTCCCAGGCTGTGCCTCATTCCTGGTTGAACCGAAACCCTTGCAGGTGGTCCCGTCTCCAGAACTAGCGGAAAAGAGGCGCTAGTGGCCGTGAATCCGAGTGTGGGGGTGCGGAGGCCGCTGCGATCAGGCGCGCCGGGCGCCCCGAGAAGGCGGAGCCGGCCTCCCGGTCCTTCCCGCCCACCACGCCCCCAAGCGGCACCCGAGAGCGGCTGTGAAGAGATTCTTCAGGACCTGGCTGCGCTGGGGCAGCTGAGAGACGACGGAAACCCAAAGCTGAGATTCATGCTCTCGAGGGGGCAAAACATGCTGAGCCCCTATTCTGTGCTAGGCATTTTACCTATCATTTCATCGTTTTTAAGAAATACCAAAAATAGGCCGGGCGCGGTGGCTCACGCCTGTAATTCCAGCACTTTGGAAGGCCGAGGCAGGCGGATCACCAGGTCAGAAGATCGAGACCATCTAGCCAACATGGTGAAACCCCGTCTCTGATAAAAATACAGAAATTAGCTGGGCGTGGTGGCGCGTGCCTATAATCCCAGCTACTCGGGAGACTGAGGCAGGAGAGTCTCCTGAACCCGGGAGGTGGAGGTTGCAATTAGCCGAGATCCGGGCTCTGCACTCCAGCGTGGTGACAGAGCGAGACTGCGTCTCAAAAACAAAAAAACAAGAGTAGTGTTTTCTTATCTGTCGGGACCGACGCTCAGAGAGATTCACATTCCCAGTGTCTACGGCAGAGCCAGGAACAGACCCACAGACTTCCTAATTGCAAAGCCTGTACTAATGATGTTTTAGAGAATAATACGTGCAGACATTGCTTTAGTTAGTAGTCATTCTGAAAGTTTTTATTTTACTCCAGAATTAAGCAGCTAAAGTAGCATCTATGAATCTTGAATCTCTTTGTGGAGGAGCGAGCAGTCAGGATGGTTTAACAGAAGGAACATCGAAGCAAAGGCCCCTGCCTATTAGGTTAGTGCAAAAGTAGTTGCTGTTTTTGCCATTACTTTTAACATTTACATTACTGTTTACATCTTTGTCACTTAACAGCTTTCTGTGAAAATATTTTTTCTGCAAATATTAGCTCTATCTGTGGAAGTGGAAAATATTGTCAAAGGAGAGACTGTATAATAAGAAAAGAGGTTCAAAGGTAGATTGCTGAGGAACAGCAACATTTAGCTGGTGTACTGTGTTGAATGATGTCCCCCCCAAAATGCCTGTCCGCTGGGAACCTCAGAATGTGACCTTATTTGGAAATAGAGTCTTTGCAGATGTAATCAAGTTAAGATGAGGTTATACTGTATTAAGATGGGCCCAACTGTCCGAGCGCAATGGCTCATACCTGTAATCCCAGCACTCTGGGAGGCAGAAGAGGGAGAACCCCTTGAGCCAGGAAGTCTAAGGCTGCAGAGAGTCAGGATTGTGCCGCTACTGCGGCACTCCAGGCTGGGCAACAGCAGAGTGAGAGCCTGTCTTTCAAAAAAAAAAAAAGGCTCTACTTAAATGGTTGGTAACAAGAATTAGTGTGGTGGTTGGGGATAAGCTATTTCCATAACAAAAACTAAGGCTGTAACAATGCAGAAATTTGGAATGTGATGTTAGTAAAATTTATGTTCAAGTCCAAATTACTGATCAATGATCCTTGAAAGCAAATTGCTGGAGGAGGAGGAAGTTGGAGTTGTGATGGGGAAGAAAACTTTAAGAAACGTGGGAAGAGATTAAAGTTTTCGCTGAATTCAGAGTATTTGAATAGGACCCCTCACTTGGGTTCATATTCTGTTTCTGCCACTTTCTGTCAAGTCCGTAATACCTCTGATCGTCCACTTCCTTATCTGTAAACTGTTCTGCTGCTTCACAAGGTATTTGTAAGGATCACTTTGAAATTATGTTTCTGAAACTATTGAAATGATAAAGTGTTGTTATTACCCATTCTGTATTTTCTGTGACAGCTCACCAGCTGTATTTGTTTCCCAGGGATTGCTGTAACAAAGTACTATAAACGGTGGTTTAAGGCAACACAAAATTTATTCTTTCACACCTCTGGAGGTGACAAGTCAGAAATCAAGGTGTCAGCAAGAGCAAGGTCATGCTCTCTTTGAAGGCTCTAGAGGAGGATCCTTTCTTGTCTTCTTTTTTTTTTTTGAGATGGAGTCTCGCTTTGTTGCCCAGGCTGGAGTGCAGTGGTGCCATCTTGGCTTACTGCAGCCTCTGCCTCCTGGGTTCAAGTGATTCTCCTGCCTCAGCCTCCAGAGCAGCTGGTATTACAGGTGCCCCCCACAATGCCCAGCTAATGTTGTTTTTTATTTTTTATTTTTAAAATTTTTAGTAGAGATGGGGTTTCACCATGTTGGCCAGGCTGGTCTCAAACTACAAACATCAGGTGATCCACCCCCCTCAGCCTCCCAAAGTGCTGGGTTTACAGGCGTGAGCCACAGTGCTTGGCCTTTTTTTTTTTTTTTTTTTAAATAGAGTCTTGCTCTGTCATCCAGGCTGGAGCCCAGTGGTGCAGTCCTGGCTCACTGCGCTCCAGACTGGGCTCAAGAGATTCTCCTGCCTCACCCTCCCAAGTAGCTGTGACTGCAGGCATGTGCCACCTCGCCTGACTAATTTTTGTATTTTTTGTAAAGACGGGTTTTACCATGTTGCCCAGGCTGGTCTTGAACTACTGAACTCCGGTGATCTGTGAGCCTTGGCCTCCCAAAGTGCTGGGATTACAGGTGTGAGCCACAGTGCCTGGCCTTCTTGCCTTTTTCTAGCTTCTGGTGGTTGCAGGCAATCCTTAATGCTCCTTTGCTTTTAGATACATCACGGCAGTCTCTGCCTCTGTTGTCACCTGGCCTTCTTCCCTGTGTCTTTGCATTTTTTACATTATGTTCTCCTCCCTGTGTCTTCACTTCAGTTTCCTTCTGAGTGTGTCTCTATGTCCAGATTTCCCTCTTCTTTTTTCTTATTTTTTAAATCTGTATCTTACTGAACAAATTTCCCTCTTATTTTTGAGACGGGGTTTCACCATATTGGCCAGGATGGTTTCGAACGCCTAACCTCAGGTGATCTGCCCTCCTTGGCCTCTCAAAGTGCTGGGATTACAGGCGTGAGCCACTGTACTCAGCCTTGTTTTTTTTTTTTTTCTGAGACAGAGTTGTGCTCTTGTTGCCCAGGCTGGAGTGACTAATTTTTTGTATTTTTAGTAGAGACAGGGTTTCTCCATGTTGGTCAGGTTGGTCTCAAACTCCCACCCTCAGTTGATCCACCCGCCTGGGTCTCTCAAAGTGCTGGGATTACAGGCATGAGCCACCATGCCTGGCGTCAGGCTGGAGTGCAGTGGCACAATCACAGCTCACTTCAACTTCCACCTCCCTGGTTCAAGCAATTCTCCAGCCTCAGCCCCCTAAGTAACTGGGATTACAGACATGCACCACTATGGCTGGATAATTTTTTGTATTTTTAGTATAGACAGGGTTCACCATATTGGCCAGGCTAGTCTTGAACTCCTGACCTCAAGTGATCCATCCGCTTCTGCCTCTCAAAGTGCTAGGACTACAGGCCTGAGCCACCGCACCCAGCTTGTCTATTAATTCTATCACCTGTGCCCTTTCTGGGTCTATTTCTATGTTTTTCTCTTGCTATGAGACATATTTTCCTTCTTTTCTGCATGACTCTTAGGTTTTGGTTGGATGCCAGACAGTGTCAATTTTACATTGTCAAGATGCTGACTTTTTTTATTTCTTAGAATATTCTCAAGCTTTGTTCTAGAATGCAATCAAGTTACTCAAAAATAGTTTTATCCTTTTGGGGCTTGCTTTGGTAGGTGGGACCAGAACAGCCTTTAGGCCAGAGCCATTTTTTTTTCCCCATTAGTGAAGTAAGAGCCCTGTTTTAGTATCCTGCCTAATGCCCAGGTATTTATTACAGCATTTTCAGCTGTGGGGGGTGGGAACACAAACACTTCCCAGCTACATATGAACTTCAAGGAATTAATCTGCCTTTGCTTTTCTGGTGGGTGGGTGGGTGGGTGGGTGGGTGTGTGTGTGTGTGTGTGTGTGTGTGTGTGTGTTTTTTTTTCCTCCAGCCTTGAGTAGTTTCCTTACATGCATGTAGCTAAAAATTCAAGGATAACCCTGTGCAGATTGCCAGAGCTTTCTCTCTTTTTGTGCAGCTCTTTCCTCTTCCTGAAGCTTTGTCTCTTTGGCACTGTCCTCTGAGAATCCTACTGCCTTAGCCTTCCTGAATTTATGACTTTGTCCCTAGTGGGAGCAGTGTGGGTTTCCTCTCTCTGTGCTGTATTCTGGAACCCCCAGACAACAGGCTGAAGCAATCACAGGGCTTACCTTGCTTGTTTCCTTTGTGTCAGGGATCACTGTCTTGCATTGCCTCTTGATTCAGATCTGCAAAACATTGTTTCATATATATTATGTCCTGTTTTTTAGTTGTTTTCAGTGGTAGGGTAAACAGAGTCCCTGTTACTCTATCATGTCTTACAGCAGAAGTCCCTCCAGAAACTGATTTTAAAACCAACATTTTGTATAAATAATTGTGTCAGTTACCTATTGCTGCCTAACAAATGTTCCTAAAATTTAGTGGCTTAAAACAACCACCACTTATTTGCTCTTGATTTTGTGTTGATAATTTGGCTTGGCTATACAGGGTAGTTCTTACATTCTACATGGAGTCAAGTAGGCTCACTGTTGTGTTCACAGTCCGTTGACAGGTCAGCTGGGGACTGGCTGGTCCAAGAAGGCCTCAGTCACATATCTGGCAGATGGTGGTGGCTTTTAGTGGAGCCCCTCTCTGTGACCTCCTACCCTCTTGAACACTAAACCAGTTTTCTTTACTTGGTGATAGAAGCATACCGAGATGCTGAAAGCTGACGTGGCAAGGTTGCTTAAGGCCTACCCTTAGAAGTCACACAACATCACTTCTGTCTCAGGCTATTAGTTAAAGGAACTCACGAGCCCCGCTTAGGTTCTGGGGTGGGGAAATAGACTCCATTTAATTGTTGGAAAGGGCAGTGAAGAAGCACAGACACAAAGAATTGCAATTCTTTGTAGTAGATTGTCATAGTAACTAGTCAACAAAACCTGTACTTAATGGCATGGTTTGTTCTGAAACTATCTTCTGGGTTAGAGGACAGTCTATTATAATGAAAGAACTAGTTTATTTTGGCTCAGAAACCTTATTGTGGGAGGATAACCCTTTAGACCTTTGCCCTGAGCTATGAGGTATCAGGATGTGGACTAGAGAAACTTGGGCTGTAAGTGGCTAGGAGATCAATGTTAATACCATCTTCTGCCCTTCAAAGAGTCTGTATATTCTTGTGTAGAGAAAGAAAAGAGGAAAGGGAAGAGAAAAAAGGAGAGGACAGAAAAAAATAGTACTAGTTCACAAAATATATGAAAAAGAATTATCTTCTCACCATCTGTGAGGCAAAAAGTACTCTTTCCATTGCATGGAACAGAAACCTAACTCAAAACTGGCTCACTTAATTGAAAATCCAGAAATAGAATGGGGCATCAGGCATGGCTGGATCCTGTGCTAACAGTGTGATCAGATTATTTCCATCTTTGTGCTCTGTTTTCCTCTAGGTTGGCTTCATTCTCAGACAGGCTTTCTCCTTGTGAGGGCAATGTGGCTGCCAGAAATTCCAGATATATACCAACCAGTATAGCCATACCCAAGAGAGACAGCTTCTCTTTTTAAAATTCCAGCACTTCTGGTGCTGAGTGGCTCTGCCTCAGTCCATGTTCATAGTTGAACCATGAGCAAGAAAATGAGATATTCTTATTATCCATGTCTTCTGCCCATTGCTGAGGTGGTCTCAGCCTCGTGAGAACTAAATGACAATAAGTGGCAGAAATATGGTTTCTCAACAGGAAACCAGGATATTTTTCTTAGAAGCAACAGGAATAAATGGTGGACAGGCTGAAACAATGGAAGCTCTAAGCTGTCTCTGTCCTTTTCTCTCATACACAGCCTATTTTACTCCATTCCCACTGTACTGCCTAACCAAAATGAAGATAATAATGAGTCCTTGAAGCCCATGTTGATAAACTACTCATTCTTAGTCACCAAAGCCCTCATCAGAGATAGTGATCACTGCCTCCAGGAATACTCAGCTTCTTTAACTCTGAGACTGATGTTGGGTCCAGAGTGGCTGGGAAGGTGTCCTAATCTTAGCTTTCTGAATGTGCTGTAAAATCCCTCCCGTGTTTAGTTGATGAAGAAGAGTTTTCATCAACATCAGTGACTCAAGTAGTTGCATTTATAGCTAGAAGTTTATTTTATAACAAGAGTCACCTAGATCCCTCTCCCTCCATCTTTTCCTGTCGTAAGGAGTTGCAAAGTCTGTGGATTCCAACTCTCTGCAATAAAAAATGTGTCACCAGCTGTTTAATTGGCCTCCGGCCTCTCCACAGTCCACTGTCTATACTTCAGGCAGAGTGAGCACTCTAAAATGCAAACATAATCATGACACTATTCACTTAAAATATTTCAATGACACTCTGCGGTTCTCAGATAAAGCAACTGCTGTATCAGCCAGCCAGTAGTTTCCCAAATGTATCCTGCTACTTCACACCTCCCATATTGTGCCTAGAATGTTTTCTTTATCTAGCTGCTTTTCTTTTTGTCTTTCCAAATTCTGCGGAAGTATAACCTCCTTTGAAAAGCCTTCTCTGAACTCTGGTCTATTTTAATCTACTTTAGATTTTCATCTGGCCTTTCATAGCACCCTGTGCGTATTATAGCAGATTAAAACACAAGATCCAGGAGGGCAGGAATATTTTTCTGCTTAGTTTGCTATTGTATCCCCAGTGCCCAAAAGAGCACCTGCACATGGTAGGTTCAGGATGAATACTTGATAAATGACTAGCACCTATTACTGTAAAGTAGTAATTTATTTACTGTGTGTTCACTCTGAAATTAGGAACTTTATAGGCCAGTACCTTGAGAGGACTGAGTATGGACTAGGCACTTAATAGTTTTTTTGAATAGATAACAATAGCATGAAAATGTAATCAGCTGAACAATTCTCAACTCACCTTGAAGCCAATTGGCAAGGGATAGTAGGAAACGTCTTTAGAGTCTGAGCTTGTACCTATCCATCTATGTGATTGACCACAATGGTGGTTGTGAAGCTAATCTCTTAAAGAATATTTCATGCCACATTTCATGAATGCTCATAACACATTGTAATAAAACTTCAACTAATGAACCAGAGCCCACAACCAGTTGGAACTATGGTAGTGCATCCTCTTTTAGGAAAAAGAAGTAATTCACAGAGAGAAGTACCAGGAACTGTGTTAAGGTCAGGACATATTCAGGCGGATTTATTAGACTTTTCATTTCTATAGAACTAGACAATGAAAATTTATTGCCAACTATGAGGTATGACAAGATCCTGAATCATCAATCACAAAATCAGTTATCCACACATATTTATACTTGTAAAGGGAGAGAAAATTGGCTAAAATATGTAATAAAGATTTTCATAAACCATTCATAGAGCATAAAAGTATTCATTTGCTGACCTAGCATTGTATTTCACTAATATTCAATATAAATGATTTTCATGCTGTGCCTGCCAATAGACGGACAAAATGGAAGATTTTTGGTTTCTCTACATTCATACGTCAGGCCAGTATCAGATTTGGAATTGACCCTAATGATTTAATTTTTTTATATTGTTGCTAAGATGAGAGAATGAGGCTTTTTTTTTTCCTAATCATTTTCTTCTGTTAGTTTCAACCAGAAAAGTTTGATATTTTATAAATAAAAATGGTTAGGTTGATCTGCTTTTTTAAAAATGATTGAAAGTAGAATGATTTAAGAGTGTCTGTCAGTTACAGTTCTGTTACTCTTAAGGTCTTGTTTACATTCAAGGCAATGATGGAAAGAACATTATTCCTTAGCTATTTGACCCATGCACAATAACATTATGGTGGGGGGAAATAGAGGAGGGACAGCGGGGGGTGGGGAGTTGGGGAGAGATAGCATGGGGAGAAATGCCAGATATAGGTGATGGGGAGGAAGGCAGCAAATCACACTGCCGTGTGTGTACCTATGCAACAATCTTGCATGTACTTCACATGTACCCCAAAACTTAAAATGCAATAAAAAAAACATTATGGTCTTGTTGGGGCATTGGTAGGAGATACTGCTAAAGTCAAATCTATTGATTGATAGGGAACTTTTAATAAATTATATATATATATATATATATATATATATATATATATATATATTTTTTTTTTTTTTGAGATGGAGTTTCGCTCTTGTTACCCAGGCTGGAGTGCAATGGCACGATCTCGGCTCACCGCAACCTCTGCCTCCTGGGTTCAGGCAATTCTCCTGCCTCAGCCTCCTGAGTAGCTGGGATTACAAGCACGCGCCACCATGCCCAGCTAATTTTTTGTATTTTTAGTAGAGACGGAGTTTCACCATGTTGACCAGGATGGTCTCGATCTCTTGACCTCGTGATCCACCCACCTCGGCCTCCCAAAGTGCTGGGATTACAGGCGTGAGCCACCGTGCCCGGCCAAATATATATATTGACACGGAGCCTGGCTTTGTTGCCCAGGTTGGAGTGCAGTGGCGTGATCTTGGCTCACTGCAACCTCTGCCTCCCAGATTCTCCTGCCTCAGCCTCCTGAGTGACTGGGATTATAGGCGTGTGCTGCCACACCAAGCTAATTTTTGTATTTTTAGTAGAATCTGGGTTTCACCATATTGGCCAGTCTTGTCTGGAACTCCTGACCTCAAGTGATGCACCTGCCTCGGCCTCCAAAGTGCTGGGATTACAGGCATGAGCCACTGCATCCAGCCAAATTATACATATTTATCCTAGAAAATTCCTACTTTGTTAACAAAGGCAATGATTTCTTTCATTCATTCTTTCTTTTTTCTTTTTTTTTGAAACAGAGTCTTACTCTGTTGTCTAGGCTGGAGTGTGGTCTCAACTCACTGTAACCTCCACCTCCCTGGTTCATGCACTTCTCATGCCTCAGCGACCCCAGTAGCTGGGATTACAGGTGTGCACCACCACTCCAAGCTAATTTTTGTATTTCAGTGGAGAGGCAGTTTCACCATGTTGGCCAGGCTGGTCTCCAACTCCTGGCCTCGAGTGATCCGCCCACCTTGGACTCCCAAAGCGCTAGGATTACTGGCGTACCACCACACCCAGCCAGCAATGATTTCTTGTCTAGTATGTGCAAGCAGAGTGCTAAATCCAGTATCTCAATCTCATTTAATTCTTGCAAATCTTTATTAATCAACATATGAAAAAAAAATCTCCTGCTCATAGAGGTTAAGTAACTTGTATGAGGTCATACTGCTAGTATATGACAAAATTTGGACTTGCTCTTCCTATTATCCCAAATTGCCTTTTGAAAAACAATGACAGCTAAATTATAAATGTGTTCATCAGGCTTTCCAAAAGGGGAAAAAAAATCTGGAGCCAAACCATTTAAATAAATGTGACAAGATATATCTAAAATTAAACAGTACATTGAAGGGTGTGATTTGTTCTGCTGCAGAAACGTATTCCCAGACAGTCTAGATTATGTCTCTGATCAATATGCTCAGTGAGGGAAGGATATTCCATTTTCTTAAAATGATCCCACACGTTTCAGCTGCAAATAGTTAATTAGTCATTTCATAGCCAGAAAGAAGGGAGTAATCCTTTAGTGTCCATATGGCATACGTTTTCCAAGCTTATTTTTACATTCCCTTCAGTCCTTTAAATCCCAGCCTGAAAAGATTACTTAGATGATTTAGATGTAAAGAAATGCTATCATATACACTCTATCAGGATGTGCATTGAGCCCCTCAAAGTCCTTATCAGAGAGAGGTTATTTTACAAATGGGGCTTATTTCTCCGAGAAACAAATTCAAGTACTGTAACAGAAGCACTGACTTGAAATTGTGTACTAATCAATTACTGTTAAAATATTTTAGATATAATCATGGTATTGTGGTCATATTATTAAGAAAGAACTTTCTTTTAGAATTGCATGATGAAATATTTATGGGAAAATAATATCATGCTTGAGATTTATTACAAAATAACATGGAGAGAGAGGTTAGTGAGTTTGCCGTTGGGGCAGATGGGCCATAGGTTGATGGCTGTTGGTCTGGGTGATGGCTATCTGGGAGTTTATTACACTGGTTTGTTATGTTTGTGTATTTATTTATTTTATTTTATTTTTTTCTGAGATGGACTTTCACTCTCATTGCCCAGGGTGTAGTGCAATGGTGTGATCTCGACTCACTGCAACCTCCATCTCCCCTGTTCAAGCGATTCTCCTGCTTCAGCCTCCCGAGTAGCTGGGATTACAGACATGCACCACCATGCCTGGCCAATTTTTTTGTATTTTTAGTAGAGACGGGGTTTCTCCATGTTGGTCAGGCTGGTCTCAAACGCCCGACCTCAGGTGATCCACCTGCCCTGGCCTCCCAAAGTGCTGGGATTATAGGCGTGAGTCACCACATCTGGCCTTTATGTATTTAAAAATATAAAAAAAATGCACTCACCTCTGGAAGTATATAAACAAAAAAGAATATAACAAAAGAATAAATTAAAGCTTTTTTTAAAAATAGAAAAAATAAGAAAAAATAATTTTTTTTTTTTTTTTTTTTTTTTTTTTTTTTTTTTTTTTTTTTTT
>NW_022437014.1:8359755-8379930 GCF_009761245.1 Sapajus apella | reverse complement strand
TTTTTTTTTTTTTTTTTTTTTTTTTTTTTTTTTTTTTTGAGACAGAGTTTCACTCTTGTAACCCAGGCTGGAGTGCAATGGCATGATCTCGGCTCACCGCAACCTCCGCCTCCTGGATTCAGGCAATTCTCCTGCCTCAGCCTCCTGAGTCGCTGGGATTACAGGCACGCGCCACCATGCCCAGCTAATTTTTTGTATTTTTAGTAGAGATGGGGTTTCACCATGTTGACCAGGATGGTCTCGATCTCTTGACCTCGTGATCCACCCGCCTCGGCCTCCCAAAGTGCTGGGATTACAGGCGTGAGCCACCGCGCCCGGCAAAAATAAAAAATTTAAAAGTTAAGGTTAAAAAACAGAAAATAAGCAACTAACAAGGCTGACTCATATGTTGGGATATATATTCACTTTATAATAATCCATACCTTCAAGTACACTACTTAGGGTAGAACAGCAATACTCAAAGTATGTTCTGAGAGGGTTGTTTACTGTCCATAGGCATCAGTATGTATCAGCCAATATTTATATCAGGAAAACATTTTCATTTCTATTTTGGTATAAGAAATTTTGATGTGATTTTTCTCATTGGGGTTGTCCAAGAAAAGAGCATACCCAAAAGAATCCCATTTTCCCCATTATTTTCTGGGAGGTTTTGTGGTGGTCATCATTGTCGTTGTTGTTCTTATTTTGTGGTACTGTTTTCTGTAGTGGCAACAATTGGGAGTGTGTCAAGCATATATCCCACGGAATGTGGGGTTCTGCCACAGTTGTTTGTTATTTGGAAACATTTGAGAGGCACTGTTCTAATGATTGAGTCTAATCATAACATCTGTATTCTCACTAGTCATTAAAGATTGTTAAAGCCTAGTTACACATCCTTAAGGACAATAATATGCCATATTGTCTAATGTTGTCAGCAGGCACCATGAGAGGAAAAAAGAAAACTGTCAGCCTATGCCCTGTAATTCAGAGGCAAGGGTGGAGGCAAAAGCAGCAGCATATATGTTCATCAGCTGAAAAGTGGATAAACAAAATGTGGTACAGCCATGCAATGGAATATTATTTAGCAAAAAAAGGAATGAACTACTGAAATATGCTACAACATTGGATAAATGTCAGAATCATTATGCTGAATGAAAGATGCCAGATACAGAAGATAATATATGGTTCAATTTAGAGAAGCTGTCCACAAAAGGCAAATCTGTAGAGGTAAAAAGTAAAGTTTCCTAGGGCCAGGAGTGAGAATGGACGTTAATTCTAAGTGGACATTAGTGATCTTAGTGGGGTGATAGGCATGTTTTGAAACTGGATTGTGGTGATGGTTGTACAACCCAGTAAATTTACTAAAATCATTGAAATGTATGTTTAAAACCAGTGAATTTTATGATATTTAAATTATATGTCAACAAAGTTTTTTTTTAATCAAATCAGCTTTAAATATTTATTTTTCACTTTTCTTTTGATATTTTTGAATGTATGAGATATGGCAGCGATCAAAGCTAGTGGAGTGATATAGCCCAGAAAGAATGTTTGCTTGTCACATCTTACAATGTTCCAGATGCCTGAGTTGAAACTCCAGTACCAAGAAGCTTTGTATAAAAAATTGTTATGTGTGGTGCATGTCTTTTAGAAATGTTTGAAAAGCCTTCTTTTTATCCTAGGAGAAGAGGCTTCTCTTCCTCAATTCACAGCCAATTCCTGCACTTGGGCTCTAGGCTTCATCCCTCACACCTTCTCAGTGGCTATGCTTCCTCAGTTATATCTGCCTCCTGTTTCTCACCCGGATCTTTAAAAAAAAAGAAAATCCTCTGTTAACCTTATCTTCCCCTCTAGATACCACCCTATCTCTTTTCTGTTTAATCTTTGTGAAAGAGTTGTCTACATTCATTGCCTCATCTTTCTTTCTTTCCCTCATTCTTTAACCTGTTGCAGTCTGGATTTTGCCACTTGACCAATATTGCTCTTGCCAACCACATCAGCTTCTTTTTTATTTGCTAAATCCAATGGACATAGCTCAGTGGTTAGCCTACTTGACTTATCTGTAAATTTTCAAACTGTCGACTGCTCTCTCCTTGAAACTTTCTCTTCCCTTAGCTTTAACACTACTCTTTTTTGGTTTATCACATATTTTATAGCTATTTCTTTGGAGTTGTCTACTGTTCTATCTCTTAATATGTTAATATACCATTCTCAACCATTTTGTCTTGGGATCACTTCTTTTCTCACCTCCATACATGCTTCCTCAGTCATCATATTCTTGTTCATAGCTTCATTTACCATCATATACTCATGCCCAACTCCACTGTCACACAGTCTGTAACTTTAGCTCAGATATGTTGCCTGAGCTTAAAACTTTATTATCCAACAAAACACAGACCAATTCTTTGTGGATATCCCACAACCACCTTAAACTCAACATGTCCAAAACTTAACTATTCATAATCCTTTAAAAAGTGTCCCCATAGCTTACATTTTTTAAAAAAATCACTTTGAAAGATCTTTCAGGAGCCTGGGCTGGCAACCAGAAATACCTCTCAACACCTCCTTTCATAAAGTTCTATAATTTTTCCTTCTTGTATATGTCAGGTCTGTTCAGGCTGCTATAACAAAATACCATAAACTAAGTATCTTACAAAAAAAGAGAAACGCATTTCTCATAGTTCTGGAGGCTTGGAAGTCTAAGATCGTGGTGTCTAGTGACGGCCTACTGAATTGTGCCTTCTCACTGCAACCTCACATGGTGGAGGAGGCAAGGCAGCATTTTTTTTTTCTTTCTCAAAATCATGAGAGCTCTGCCTTCATGACTTAATCATCTCCCAAAAGGTGCCACCTTTTAATACCATCACCTTGGGAGTTTGGATTTCAATGTATGAATTTGGGAGGACATAAATATTCAGATCATAGTAGCTCTTTCCATCTTTACTACTACTGCATTAGTTCAGGCCTTCATCATCTTTCTCTCTCACACTGTCTTTAATTTTACTTGTATGTGAACACAGCATTGTAGCCATAGAAAAATTTATAGGCTCTTTACATTGTCGTTGGAGTCTTTATGATCAGTAAATCTGTGAGAGGGAAGTTTCGTGAGTGTTGTCTTTTTCCAGAGTTCAGGGGTCAGATAGCTCTAGGATTTAGAGATGGCATGAAAGATGACTTTAGCAAAGTTGTCCAAGTAGCAGTGCAGTTCCTGGCAGAAGTATAGCAGTGATGTCAGTAATCAGCAGAAGTCTCTTGGGCACAAGAACAGACAGATAATGTCACTTCATTTACGGGCAAAGGTAAGATGCATCCCTAATGAGACTTAGTACCCTATCACCTTAAAAGAGAATATCACATGGCAAGCATGAAGTGCTTGTTAGTCTTGTTCTCCCAGCAGCTTGATCTCACAGGAATTAAGCTATCTTGGTCAAGATGATGGCACCATTGACTTCCATGAAGCAGGTAGACTGCCATATCAACCCACTGGCCACAAATGCTTTCAGTCTGGGTCATGGACTGCCCCAGTTTGTTTAAGAATGAACAAGATCTTCAGAGCCTTGAGTGATTGCCCTAGGAGGGGGGAAAACTCTCAGACTCCTTGGTAAACAGAAAGAGATCTCCTCCAAGGAAGTAATTTCCTTGCCCTTGGCCAGGTGGCCAAGCTTGTATACCAAGGACCACTCTTTGTCCTAAGCCTTGCTGCCAAGGCCCTGGCCATCACTCACAAAAAATTCTATAAACTGCCTCAGTTCCTGACACCATTGTCCTTTCCAGGGCATCAGAGTTTAGTCAAAGAACCAGCATCTTCATCCGCTATTTGTTATGTCCTCGACAAAGCAAAAGCCCTCACCATCTCCTTTTTATGTTACTGCAACTGCTTCCTCACTAATTTTCCTGCCTTTAAGTATTATACTATCCCTTCGTATTTCTCACCTAGTTTTATTTCGTCCTACTGCTGCCCAAGACATCTTTCTAAAAGCCAACCCTCTTCCATGTCATCTTCCTACTTAAAACCCATAATCATCAGGACAAATTCCAAATGAATTCCAGATTTCTTAGTATGACAAAGTCCCCCATGAGCTGACCCCTGCTCATCTCTCCCTGGCCTTACCATTCCCCTCTCAGAACTCTGCTAACATGGTACTGAACTATGAGTATTTTCCAAAATATGTGTGCGTGTTTTTTTCAGTTTGCCCCTATGATTTAGCACACTGTTCCCTCTCCCTATCTGGAATGCTTTCATTCTTCAGGACTCAGTTCAGACATTCCCTTTGTTAGGAAGTCTTCCCTGGCCATCCAATTTTTACTAGATGCCTCTCCTTTGGGTTCCTTTCACTTTCTGTACAAACCTTTTATTACTTTGATTTGTAATTTTCTCCTTTTCTTATACCCACTTGGACTTAAAAATAGTTGAGTCTAAGGATGGCATTTTAACTTCATATTCCCAGAGCTGAACATACAAAGCATTCAATAATGAATCAATGATTCATAGAATCAATGAATGAATGAAGCCTGTAATGAATGAGTAAAACAGGACCTGTAATTTCCCCCCATGTTTAAAATTTCCCCCCTTGTTTATAATTTTCACCCTTGTTTATAAAGAAGACCAGCCAACTAACCTTCAGAAGAGAGATCCAGACTTGCCCTAAATAACCCCTGCATAGTAAACTGCCTACAATGGTCATTACTTTGAGGTTTATCCTAGTAAACTGTAAGAGAGTAGTTAGCAGTTGCCTTGATCCTTTCTTTGTTCTGGCCTTTAATATCACTTTTGTCAGCTGGTTTATAAAAAAAAATTAGCATGGCCAGGCACATGCAGTGGCTCATATCTGTAATCCCAGCACCTTGGGAGGCTGAGACAGGAGGATTGATTGAGGCCAAGAGTTCCAGACCAGTCTGAGCAACATAGTGAGACCCTGTCTGTAAAAAAACAAAGTAATTAGCATCTAGTTTTAAACTGGATATAAATACTTTGATTTTTGGATTATACTCCCTTTTGCACGTGAGGGAAGGCAATCAAGAAGAAAACTGACAAGAGGTAAGTTATTTCAATGGGCATCATGTTGATTAACTCCACACTTCTTCCCAGTTGTAGCTTTCTTTTGCACTTACCCATCAACATATATCACTGTACAAATATATCACTAAGCATTTCTTTCTAATTTTATCACTTAATTATGATTCAGTGTTTATTTCTAGTTTGGAAAACAGGACATTAAAAAATGTCAAACTAAATAAAGTTGGCAAATGTTTTGATTTTATAGCATAAACAACTTTTTCCTCCCAAGCATAATTTAATTTTTCTAGGAAAGTTCAAACAGGCTTTGTAGTTTTTGACAATATTCAAGCATTTTATATACATAGGATAAAAACACGCATTATTATCTTTATTCTTTGGAAGAATATCCATATTGTACAGAAGTACAGTGTATCAAGTAAAATGTGTCCTTTCCCCAATACAGTGCTCTGCTCCTTCCATATTACTCCCTATAGCTCACCACTCTCACATTTTGGATATTTTCTATGTGTACAAACATACATACATTATTTTACACAAATGTGATAATTGCTTCTAAAACTTATTTTTTTCACTGAATATACCTTAAAAATTGAATTAATTCTCTCTCTCTCTCTCTCTCTCTCTCTCTCTCTATATATATATATATATATATATACATATATATATATGCTCTCACCTCTCCCTTTTTAATAGCCATGGATTTTCATGGATTCATGGATGTATTATTATTATTTTTAGCAGAGCCCTTTTAGTGACTTAGATTATTTTTAATTTTTTCTATTATTAAAAGCTACAAGGATTTTTTTTTTTTTAAGGCAGAGATTTGCTTTGTCACTCAGGCTAGAGTACAGTAGTGCAGTCCTAGCTCACTGCATCCTCAACTCCTGGGCTCACGAGATCCTCCCGCCTCAGCCTCCTAAGTAATTAGGACTACAGGCATGTGCCACCACGCCAGGCTAACTATAAAATTTTTTTTTGCAGAGATGGAGTCCCACTATATGTTGCCTGGGCTGGTCTCGAACTCCAGGTCTCAAGTGATTCCCCTGCCTCAGCGACCCAAAGTGCTAGGATTACTGAAGTGAGCCACTGCATCTGGCCTACAATGAACATTCTTAAAAAAAAAATACACACACACACACACACACACACACACACACACACACAGAGGCATCCATATATAATGTATATATACATTTGTAGTCTTTGTGTACTTATATATACAAGTATATAAGATACATTTTAGTGTATACACGCACGCACACACACACACACACACACTATAGTATGTATATACAAGTATACCTATAAGGTACATTTCTATAAGTGGAATTGCTGGGTAAAGGAGATATATATATATACACACAACACACACATATACATACACATTCACACATTTATATATATATATATGTGTGTGTGTGTGTGTATATATATATATATATATAAAACAAAGCCCGAAAGTTGTACCAGTTTACACTCCTACCAATAATAAATAAGAATGCCCATTTGCCTAACTTTCTCTAACACAGGGTAACTTCAGTCTTTTACATCTTTACTTATTTGATAGGTGGGACATAATATCACATTATTATCTTAACATAACTTTTTGTAACAAAGACTGGGGTTGAACATGTTTTCATGTGGTTGTTCTATATTGCCTACTTATATTCTTTGCCTGTTATTCTATTGATTGTCTTTCTTTTTAGTGGCAACACCAGAATTTCTATATAGGAAGAGGTTAAGATAAGCAGCTTTGTTGGAAAGGATAAAGCTAGGGATCTTGCCCTAAAATTGTGATTATGCCATAGTCTATTTAAAGTTGAGAAAAGGTCTGTTGTTCATTGTTCTTATCAAAGAATGAAGGACAGGTAATGAAAATGACCTCCTCATCACCTGGTCCCACTTTCATTTTATGACTGCTTTTATTTGATTTATAAGAGCTCTTTATTTATTAATTAGCCCTTTTGTGTCATGTTTGTTGCAAATATTTTTCCTGCCTCTTCTTTCAAATCTATTTAGAGTAACTTTTACCCTTCAGAATTTTAATTTGTTTTTCTTAAATGAGATTGGGTCTGCTATATTGCGCTAGGCTGGAGTGTAGTGACTATTCACGGGTGCAGTCCCAGTACTGATCAGCATAGATATTTTGATCTGCTCTGTTTTTGACCTGGTTCACCCCTCCTTAGGCAACCTGGTGGGCCCCCACTCCTGGGAAGTCACTATAGTGATGCCACACTGAGTGTGGACACCCCATCGGCATAGTGCATTATAGCCCAGAACTCCTGGTCTCAAGAGCTCCTCCTACCTTAGCCTCCCAACTAGCTGGGACTACAAGCTCATGCCACCATACCCAGCTAGAATTTCAATTTTATGTGAACTAATTGATTGATTATTCTTTGTATGGCTTCTGAAATAACTGTCATTTATAGAAAACAAAATACTTTTATAATGCCTTGCAAGGTGAAACCCCGTCTCTACTGAAATGCCTTGCATTATAGAAATGTTTTCTATAATACTTATATTTCTATAAAACTTATATTATTATTCTATAATAATATTATTTCTGGTACATTCATGGTGTCATATATTTATGTTTAAATTTTTGACTCACCTTGGTGATATTTTTAGCAAGAAAGAACACAGAAACCCAGCTTTTAAAAATGTGGCAAGTTAGTTGTGGATGTAGTTACAATATCAAAAAAAAGTTACTCTAAAATTCTTTTCAATATCTAATTACAGGCCATGTGCTGTGGCTCATGTCTGTAATCCCAGCACTTTGGGAAGCCAAAGGGGTTAGGTCATTTGAGATCTGGAGTTCCAGACCAGCCTGGCTAACAAAGTGAAACCCCATCTCTACTGAAAATACAAAAATTTGCTGGGTGGTAGTGGCATGTGCCTGTAATCCCAGCTACTAGGGAGACTGAGGCAGGAGAATCGCTTGAGCCTGGGAGGCGAAGGTTGCAGTGAGTGGAGATGATGCCACTGCACTCCAGCCTGGGTGACAGAGGGAGACCTTGTCTCAAAAAAAAAAAAAAAAAAATAGTGTAATTAGAGAAAAATAAACAAATGAGCTTTCTTTTGTTGTCATTACTGAGAATTTGTTTCTACTGCTTTGCAATATTTTAATTAAGATATTCTTTTCCAACATTTATTCTGGTTCACAAATTAAATGCTGCTAAAGTTATATCAAGGGAGAGCAAAATACAAAATGACTACATACATGCAGTGTAGTTCAATATGAATATATTTTGCCACGATTTGAAAGCAAGTGCAATGGATCGAATGCGTATATTCCCTCCAAAATTCATGAGTTGAAATCTAACCTTCTAGGTGATCGTATTAGAAAGTGGGGCCTTTGGGAAGTGAATGATATTAGTGCCCATATAAAAGGGGCCCCAGAGAGCTACCTCACTCCTCTGTCATGTGAGGACACAGTGAAAAGATGGCCATCTATAAAGAGGATACTTACCAGACAATGAATCTGTTGATGTCTTGATCCTGGATTTCTCAGCCTCCAGAACTGTGAGAAATACATTTCTTTTTTGTTTTTTTGATGTTTCAAAAGGGATTTAATACAGAAAATTGGATGCATGTATATAATCTGTTGTTATGGTGTTTTGTCATTGCAGCCATAATGGACCAACACAATAAGTTTCTATTATTTTTTGTGTGTCATTCAGCAAATGTGGCTCAAAAAAATCTATTATCTAACTGACAGAATGATATGGTATATTTAGGTGATTTATTATTGTCTTTTTTTTTTTAAATGGAGTCTCATTCTGTCACCCAGGCTGGAGTGCAATGGTGCAGTCCCGGCTCACTGCTACCTCTGCCACCCGGGTTCAAGTGATTGTCCTGGTATAGCCTCCCAAGTAGCTGGGACTACAGGTGCATGCCACCACACCTGGCTAAGCTTTGTATTTTTAGTAAAGACAGGTTTCACTGTGTTGGCCAAGATGGTCTCAACCTCCTGACCTTGTGATCCACCTGCTTTGGCCTTCCAAAGTGCTGGGATTGCAGGTGTGAGCCAGAGCACCCAGCCTGCCCTCATTTTAAAAATCAAGAAAATAGTTATAGTTGTTAGAGTATAAGGTTGTTAAAGGCAGGGTAATTTAAAAAAATGATGGGGTCTTGCTATGTTGCCCAGGCTGGTCTTGAACTCCGGGGCTCAAGCAATCCTCCAGCTTCAGCCTCTTCAGTAGCTTCGACTACAGGTGTGCCCCACTGTATTCAGCTTGGGGATATGTTTTATTCAACATTATAGTGGCACTAAATAATTTTTGAATACATTTAAGCTGTAGAGTATATATCTTAAAATATATTTGGAATTTTAAAAAATTGAAGTAGGTTTCAACCTGTGATTGAGGATTTTCTTCTATAGTTTTTTTCACCTTTTATTAAGGAAAAATCCCTAGGTCATATTTATGTTCAGAGTTTATATAATAAGCCTATTTTAGTTCAAAAATATATAAAGTCAAACTAGCCTATATATATATATAAAGTCAAAAAATAATATTATACTTGGTTGCAAAAGGACCCAGCCAGAATAATGTTTCTCATTTATTGGATGGATTACAAGTAAGATAGATTAGTCAAGCCAGGAACTAACAGACAAGGCTCTGCTTCTGTACCTACATCCTTGAGGTAGAGGGACAAGGACAATGGTGTACAGATGTGGCAGGAATGGTTGGGAGACAACAGTATAAAACAGTATAAAAGGGATGAGCTGTGGCACCTGAAACTTCCGAGCTTAGCGTTAGATCTTTCTCATCGGTTGATGCCTTACTTTACCTGACTCTTCTGGTGCTCTCCCAAACTGGAAAGGTGGCATGAATCCATGGCCTTTGTTTAGGATTCTTTATTAATATCACTTCTGTTTAAAGTGAACGCTAGGGAAAGGGTTCATGTCAACTCTAGGGAAAGCATGACTTGGTAGTCTTCTATTCTGGGCCCAGGGCCAGGAGATTGAGTACTGGTTGATTGGTGTCATTTTTATATTTCTCTTTTCATCCACATGCAAAATAAATGGCACGTTCTCTTTCTTCCTGCCCCTCTCTTTTAAGGGCATGATTTAAATGAACTTAATTCAGTGTGATCTTGGTAATGGTCTAGGGAAACTACAACAGGCTGTAATTTTTTTATGTCAGCCCACAGAAGTCATTCTGAACAAAAACAACCTTAGCTTCAGCAAAATGTAGGCAGTAATTAAGATGAAGATGTAGGCTTTTTGCTTAAATTAAGAGAGTTTCTTTGATTTGACTTACTAATGAAACACTGTGTGGTAAGATTTTCAAGCTCTCAGAAACTTGAAAAAACCTTCTCAGGAACATAAAAAAGTCATTCTCAATAAGTGGCAACCATTATTTCTATGATGGCATATATTTGTTGATCTTTGTATATGTTTATAAAATATGTATTGTTTTTACTTTAAAAATATCTTTTCTTACCACTCCATCCCCATTAAAACACAATAGAAAGAAGTTTTTAAAATACCAATGATCACTTTCAGATTTTTTCTTTTTAATGTCTTTTGTAGTTTTATTTTTAATTACAAAATTAATATATGCTCTTGATAAAATATTCAGATAATACAGAAATGTATAAAGTAAAATTTTGAGTCCTCTTATCTCTCCTAGTTCTACTCCTTAGAAGTGGTCATTGGGAAATAGTTTGGTGTGCTTTTGGACAGTTTTCTATGGGTATAAAAACATTTTAAATTAAAAACATTAACTTTTTTCTAGAACTTTATGTTGTAGAGAAGAAGCTGTGCTACTTTTTTTTTTTTTTTGGAGATGGAGTTTTGCTCTTGTTACCCAGGCTGGAGTGCAATGGCGCAATCTTGGCTCACCGCAACCTCCACCTCCTGGGTTCAGGCAATTCTCCTGCCTCAGCCTCCTGAGTAGCTGGGATTACAGGCACGCGCCACCATGCCCAGCTAATTTTTTGTATTTTTAGTAGAGATGGGGTTTCACCATGTTGACCAGGATGGTCTCGATCCCTTGACCTCATGATCCACCCGCCTCGGCCTCCCAAAGTGCTGGGATTACAGGTGTGAGCCACCGCGCCCGGCCTGTGCTACTTTTTTTAAGCAGAGTTTCGCTCTTGTTGCCCAGATTGGAGTGCAGTGGTGCAATCTCAGCTTACCACAGCCTTCGCCTCCCGGGTGGGTTCAGCAATTCTCTTGCCCCAGCCTCCTGAGTAGCTGGGATTACAGGCATGCACCACTAGTCCTGGCTAATTTTTGTAGTTTTAGTGGAGACAGGGTTTCACCATGTTGGCCAGGCTGGTCTTGAACTCCTGACCTCAGGTGATCCACCCACCTCAGCCTCCCAAAGTACTGGGATTACAGGTGTGAGCCACCGCACCCAGCCTGCATTCTTCATATGATTTTAAAAGCATAAGCAACAAAAGAATAAATATATAAATTAGACTTCATCAAAAGTAAAAATTTTTGCACATTCAAAGAACATTGTCAAGAAAGTAAAAAGACAACTTATAGAATAGGAAAAATACTTGCAAATTGTATATATGATAAGGGTTTAATATTCAAAGTATATAAAAAATTCTACAATTCAACAACAAAAAGACAAACCATTTTAAAACAAAATGGTTGTAAACAAAAAGACAAGCCATTTTTGTTCATTATACAATGGACAAAAGGTTTGAATAAACATTTCTCCAAAGAAGATAAACGAAATAGCCCATAAGCACATAAAAAGATGTCAACATCATTACTCAATGGACACATACAAATTAAAACTACAAGCTGGGTGGGGTGCAGTGGCTCACTCCTGTACTCCCAGCACTTTGGGAGGCCAAGGTGGGTGAATTGCCTTAGGTCAGGAGTTCGAGACCAGCCTGACCAACATGGTGAACCCTATCTCTACTAAAAATACCAAAAATTAGCCAGGCATAGTGGTGGGTGCCTGTAATCCCAGCTACTCAGGAGGCTGAGACAGGAGAATTACTTGAACCCAGGAGGCGGACGTTGCAGTGAGCCGAGATCATACCATTGCACTCCAGCCTGGGTAACAAGAGTGAAGCTCTATCTAAAAAAAAATGATAATAATACAAATAAAATTTAAAAACTACAAGCTACCACTTCACACCTACTATGATGACTATTATTAAAAAATGGGCCGGGCGCGGTGGCTCACGCCTGTAATCCCAGCACTTTGGGAGGCCGAGGCGGGTGGATCACGAGGTCAAGAGATCGAGACCATCCTGGTCAACATGGTGAAACCCCGTCTCTACTAAAAATACAAAAATCAGCTGGGCATGGTGGCGCGTGCCTGTAATCCCAGCTACTCAGGAGGCTGAGGCAGGAGAATTGCCTGAACCTAGGAGGCGGAGGTTGCGGTGAGCCGAGATCGCGCCATTGCACTCCAGCCTGGGTAACAAGAGCGAAACTCCGTCTCAAAAAAAAAAAAAAAAAAAGGAAAATAACAAGTGTTGTTGAGGATATGGAGAAATTGAAATCCTTGTAAGTTAGCAATAGGAATGTGAAATGGTGCAGTTGCTGTGGAAACCGTTTGGCAGTTCCTCAACAAGTTAGACACGGAATTACCATATGACCACACCAGGGTATATACTCAAAAGAATGGAAAAGAGTTACTTAAAAAAATACTTGTACACCAGTGTTCATAGCAGCATTATTCACAACAGCCAAAAGGTGGAAAGAATCCAAGGGTCTATCAACAGAAGAAGGGATAAACCAAATGTGGCATATACATACAATGGAATACTATTCAGCCATAAAAAGGAATGAAGTTCTAGTGCATGCTACAACATGGTTAAGTCTTGAAAAACATTATGCTCTGTGAAATAAGCTAGACACAAAAGGACAAACATTATATGATTCCACTTATATGAAATATCAAATATCATAGGCAAATTTATCGAGGCAGAAAGTAAACTACAGGTTACCAGGGGCTGGAGGTATGGGAGAATGGGGAGTTATTGCCTAATGGATATAGATTTTCTGTTATGAGTGATGAAAAAGAAAATACATAGTGGTGATAATTGTACAACATAACACCTCTGAATTTTACACTTTAAACTGACAAAAGTGACATATTTTATGTTGTATATATTTTACCTCCCCACCTCCTCCTAAGAACCTACCTGAGCCTGCTTCAGAGTCTGAGACCCGAATGGTTATTAGAGATTAGTTACTTTTCAGAGAGTGAAGGGATTGACTGTCAATTAAGGGAGGTCCCAATACATAAAATTAGAGTCAAGGTGAGAAGGAGTGTCCTTTTAAAGTTTAGAATCTAACACTCTGTCTTTCCAAATTTAGTTTATATCAAGACTCACCCGATCTAACTCCTTTATCCCCACCCATAAAGATTCTGATTTGTTAAGTCTGAGGTGGGTTAGAAACCTACTTTTAACAAGTTCCCCAGGTGAGTGTAAAGCCAAAGGACAGAAGTATTCTTAAAGGTATTTGTTAATATACTCTGAAAACAGAGAAAAAAATGTCTTCTGGTGTCTGGAGAGCCCCTGACAGCAAGATTCTGTGAAATCTTTGCCCTTTCAATGCCAAGCTTAGATTCCTGCTTTTGGCTCCCAGCTGAGGGCTCTGGACTTCCATCTGCATGCTTAGCCTTGCCTGAAGCTTGGAGACCAATCAGAGAGTCAGTCTTCTGCTGACTCAGCATCAGGTTGCAGTGACTCAGCACCATGTCGCAGCTGTTCCTCCTGATCTGATCTTGTCTCTGACTCTGACCTTGCTCTCATTTTCTATCCCAGTTATGCTAATTGGGTCTTTGTTTTGTTGCCAACTCCCTGTCCTTTTCTTGCCAGTGTTCTCAGGAGAGTCTGTTCCTGAATTTTGGTCTTGGGAGGAAGGTTTGCCTGCCTTGGCTCAGTATTTTTTATTAAGAGTACTCATCTTCGACATTTTGTAAGATCCACTCTATTCCCCAATTCCTTCCCATTCCCATACCGTCCCCCATTATACATAATTCCCATTCAAATTCCCTTTCTTCTGTACTTAATCTCCAAGGTGCCTTCCCTGGGACCCCACTTCTGACTCCATTTACCTTCCTACCAACACTCCACCCTTCTGGTCTGTCCTAGTAAGCTGCAGGCTAGCTGTGGAGGCACCTGACCCCAGCCTAATGCTCCACGATCTGCTCTTTCTTGGATTCCCTGGTCCTGGGCTCTGCCTAGATGCCTGTTGGAATATCCCATTACCCCCACCACTTCCTACTCTGCACTGTGGGGAAGGGACAAGGAAAGAACAGTTGTGGGTCTCCTTGATATTTTAGGTGCTATGGTAGGTGATTTGCAAATGTCATTTAGTTTAATTGTTTTTTTTTTGTGTTTTTTTTTTGACACAGAGTCTTGCTCTGTTGCCAGGCTGGTGTGCATTGGCACGATCTCAGCTCACTGCAACCTCCGCCTCCTGGGTTTAAGCGATTCTTCTGCCTCAGCCTCCTGAATAGCTGGGACTACAGGTGCGTGACACCACCCCCAGCTAATTTTTGTCTTTTTAGTAGAGACGGGGTTTCACTATGTTGGCCAGGATGGTCTCTATCTCTTGACCTCATGATCCGCCCACCTTGGCCTCCTAAAGTGCTGGGATTACACACATGAGCCACCGTGCCCGGCCAGATTATTTTCAAAATCTCTTATTTTGGAATAATGTTATGACACACAGAGGTAAGGCAACTTGCCCAAGTTAAATGCAGCTGGTAAATTACAAGACTACAGTGTTTACTGAACTGGCTCTAAAGTTTCTGTTTTTTGGCATTATCAAGCAGGTGTGGACCATCCTGTGGTGGTGGTGGAGGTGGGGATGGTGTGACAGGTTTCAGTCTCCACTGTTCCCTTTCTGCTCTGTCCTTCTTCCATTCACTCTCCCATGCCAGGCAGTGCTGCAGGACACCAGCTTTGGTTGAGTATTTGCAACGTATACCAGGGCTGGTGTGAAGTATATTTTCCCACACACTTTATGTTCTCATTTATTGCTAATTTCCTCTGTGGAAGAAAAAGTTTAAAGTATGTCTTTTAGGTTGCATGTTCACAGCAACTAAACCCCTAACAACACTTTAAAATAATGAAGTATCTAAAGAGACTGGAGAGTATATAGTGATTAACTATGATATGTAACTTTGAACCAGTAATATTTTCTACACCATTAGCAAATCAGGCCTGCTTTGATCTCACCATCAACAGAAACCTACTTCTTACCCACTCAATATAAACATAGAGCAAGAGAGGAGCTTCTAGAGTTGAATTCCTTAGCTGTTCTAAGTTTTGTAGATTAAAATTAGGAGATGATCAAAGTATGATTTCATGTATCATATGATTTATTGACACAGAAAGATTTTTTTTCTTTTTCATAATGTTAGGGAGAATAATAAGAACAAATCTCACAGGGAATATATTAATATTCAATAGACAGAGTGGATTAGGCACAGGATCAGTGAGTTCCAATTTCATGTAAAGTCCATTATTAAAGTCTAGTTACTCAATTAGGATGAAGGCAGGCCTCTGTGGGTGGAGAGTCCAATCAAAGTTTGAGGTATACCTTTCTTTCTACAAGAAGTTCTTGGCAAAGATGGTTTGACCACCACAGCAGAGATCCCCAAACACGTGCAATGATGGGCAAGGCCCCTCCATGCTAACAAGCGATGCTGATGTTGGCTGGAGATGCTTTGGAGAATAACTTGAAGGCTGACAGAGAGTAGCCCTGCCACAGCCTAAGCTGTCAATCTGTCTGTCAAAATCTTGGGTTTATATATGTTTTAGAGTCCAGTTGTTGGAGGCCAATAACTCACATGTACAGTCTGATGAAGTGTGACATAGCATTCCCACAAGGAGGAGGATTACACTCCATGTTCTTCCCATAGCAAAACACGTAACTCCTGCAACAAACTATGTAAGTATTTGAAATCATTGCAAAGCTACATAACTTCCTATTTAGTGGGGGTATTATCCCACAGGACAACTGGCTTGTTGCTAAAATGCCCATAGTATAGCTGAACTTTTAAATTTTTTTCTAGGGAAAGGAGAATCCATGGGATTCTAATGATCCTGTTGACCCTTTATACTTGTCTGGCCCTATACAAATTTTTCCTGGATTGCTTTATGGAGAAGGCAAAATAGAATTTCCATCCCAGCACAGTGTAAAGACCAATCATGTGTGTAACTATTACGAGGTGGCAAATTTCAGTCCCACGTATAATTTAATCCATTTATTTATTTATTTATTTATTTTTGAGACTGAGTCTTGCTCTGTTGCCAGGCTGGAGTGCAGTGGTGTGATCTTGGCTCACTGCAACCTCTGCCTCCCAGGTTCGAGCGATTCTCCTGCCTCAGCCTTCCTAGTAGCTGGGACTACAGGTGCATGCCACCATGCCCAGCTAGTTTTTTTTGTATTTTTGGTAGAGACGGGGTTTCATCGTATTGGCCAGGATTGTCTTGATCTCTTGACCTCGTGATCTGCCCCCCTTGGCCTCCTGAAGTGCTGGGATTATGTGTGTGAGCCACCGCACCCGGCCAATTTAATCCATTTCTATTATTAAAACAAAAATTACTTGAATCACCCAAGCACTAAACTTTGGACTGATTTTTAAATTCTTCTTTTTATCTCTCAAGTTCAGTCATTCACCATATTCAGCTGTCCTTCCCTTCTCCCACTTGCTCAAAAATTTTCCTAGGGCTCCCTCTTCTTGCCTTGTAATTAAGGCCAAATGCCTTGGCTTACATTCAAGACAGCCACAGTCTGGTCTCCACTTAACCTCTCCTGCCTTATTTCCCATAGCTTCCTCATACAAATTATGCTGCCAGAACATGCATGCATGTGTGCCCCTACTCCTGTGTCTAGTTCATTCCATTCCCCCAGCCTGAACACCCTACCCTTGTTAAGTCTGAGTTCAACTTTTCCCTTTATGCTAGCTCAAGCCCCACTTTCTCTGTGAAAATTGTCTTGATTGCTCAGCACACAGTTTTCTCTGCTTTCTCTCCTGTTCTTTTCTTACCATAAATGATGCACATGCCCTACTTAGCACAGTGATCTTGACACCTTTGTATGTGTTCAGCAGAGGGGGTAAGAAGATCAACTCTGGAGCCAGACTGCTCAAGTTGGTATTCCAGCTCTGTTGCTTGCTTGCTGTGTGCCATTAGACAACTTAGTTAACTTCTGTGAGCCTCAATTTCCTCATCTATGAATAGTAGTTCATACCTTGCAGTGTTGTTGTTTTATATATATACAACATATAATTATATATAAATGTAATATATATATATACACACATACACACTGTATAGATGCATATATTTTGTCTGTGTTATGTTTGTATGCATGAAGTTATTTATCCTTTTACACAGATGTTCTATGTTCTTCACCTAATGTTTGCTATTTGATGGTAGGCATTGGTTACTTATGCCACTCATCCCAACCAACTCAGAAAAAGTTCAGGTTCAGGTACAAGGATAATTATGGAGGAATACATCACTGAGAAACACACCATCTTGCAAATGTAAGTTGTGGGATAGAGCGGGTGAAGAAAAGTCCAGAAGAACAGAAAAATCCAGAAGGTCAGCTCTGGACTGGAGGTGGAGAATGTGTGGAGGGGGTCAGCAATCCTCCCCGAGAAAAGGAATTTTCAAATCCTTCGAGAAGAGGGATGAGAAGATTTGGCCAACTGATTTGGGCCCCATTTCATTTCCCTTTGGAAAGGGAGTGCCTGCTGCTGGCTTGGTGGGGGTGCGGGGTGATTCTAGACTGCTGGAGAAACTAGAGCAGAGCTCAGTGCATAGGAAGCAGGACTGACTGGCTGCTTGTGGTTGGTTTGAGGCTCAAAGAAGCAAAGGAGAAGAGGGTACATTTTTCCTTTGGGTTGCTCAGTCCTGCTCACCAGTCTTGGAAAGGAGACAAAATTTCCATCTGGTGCTGCACACTGTGAACTTGAGTGGTGTACTCCTTGGGCAGAATCACTCAGGGTTCTGTGCTGTGCAGGTGGTGGGTGATGGTGTTTGTGGTGCTGGTGGGGTGTGTGTGTGTGTGTGTGTGTGTGAGAGAGAGACAGAGAGAGAGAGAGGGAGAGAAAGAGAGAGATGGGGTTGATGGGGGGCAGTATATGACAAGCCGTGGGTGTGTAGGGGGCATTTAGGCTGGGGGATGGTACAAGCTGGGAGGAATGTAGGCCAGGGGGTTCCATGGTGCAGTGGCTGATAAGGCTGGGAAATGATTCAAGCTGGGGAGCTACATCCCTGGGGAATTCAGGCTGGAGTGAAACAGGCCGTGGGATATAAATTGAGGGGATACAGACTGGGGCGCACGGACCGCGGAAGGTGTTGTATTAAGTTTCTATAACATATACACTTGGCTTAAAGCAACACCATTTATTAGTTCACAGTACTGTAGGTCAGAAGCCCAGACACGGTGTGGCTGAGATCTCCACTGAGTGTATCCCAAGGGGAGAATGAAAGTGTCAGCTGGGCTGTGCTCCTTTCTGGAGCTCAGGAACCTCTTAAACTCACGCGGTTGTTGGAAGAATTCAGTCCTGTGGTTGTAGGAGTGACGCCCCCAGCGTCTCGTTGACTGTTGGCCACGGCATTCTGAACCACTAGAGGGCGCCCGCGGTTCCTTGTCATGTGGTTCCCTTCTCACGTCCTCTCATGCTTTGAGATCTCTGACTTCTCTGTTTATAACCTCTACATCCAAATTGAAAGGATCCATTGATTATATCAGCCCTACTAGATAATCTCCCTATTTTTTTCTTTTTCTTTTTTTTTTTTGAGACAGGATCTTGCTCTGTACCCCAGGCTGGAGTGCAATGCAATGATGTGATCAGGGCTCACTGCATCCTGGAACTCCTGGGCTCAGGTGATCCTCCCACCTCCACCTCCCTAGCAGCTGGGCCTACAGGCCCGCACCACCAGCCCCAGCCCTCTCCATATCTTAAAGTCAACTGATTTGGGACCTTAATTACATCTGCAATTTCACAGCTGCAATAGATTTATGTTTGACTAAATTACTGGGAAAAGAGTCATGTTTGATCGAAATACTGACTCATGTTTGGCTGAATGACTGGGAAAAGAGTAATTACTTAATTACTCTGATGTGAATTTTGCATACCAGAAGCTAGGAGTCTTTGGGATCATCTTAGAATTCTGCCTTTCAAGAGGAGATACAGGCTGGAGGAATTGGGGACTGATACAGGATACAGTTTGGTTGGGGACTAGGTTGGGGAGGATACAGGAAGGTGGATAAAAGCTGAGATGAATACAGGTTAGGAAGTGATACCAATTAAGGGATCATAGAAGCTGGGGCGTGATGCAGGCTGAAGGGAGGATAAAGGTCAGGGGTACAGACTAAGGGAGGATACAGGCCAGGGAGAATACAGCCTGAGGGACAGATAGGGTCACACTAAAAACAATATAGGCTGGAGTGGGATGTTGGGGGAGGCACTGTGGGCAGCTGGGTGCCTGACACATGGCTAGTTGAATCTGAGTGCTAAGACAGAACCGCTGCCCAGGTGCAATGGGGGCATTCCACCCAGCCTCGGTAATCAGAGACAGTTTCCTGGACAGGATGGCTAAGGTGAGTTTGGAACCATATGTAAATATTCTTAGCCAGACAAAGAAGACACAAATGTTCAATTCAGGTGACAGAACATGAGCCCAGCCCAGGCACAGAGGTGTCAATGTAGATTATGATGCTTAGTTGGGAAGCTAAATCGTTGTCAGTAGAGTGCAATGGCATGATCTCGGCTCAGTGCAACCTCTGCCTCCTGGGTTCAAGCGATTCTCCTGTCTTAGCCTCCTGAGCAGCTGGGATGACAGGCATATACCACCACGCCTGGCTAATTTTTGTATGCTCTAGTAGAGATGGAGTTTCGCCATGTTGGCCAGGCTGGTCTTAAACTCCTAACCTCAGGTGATCTGTCTGCCTTGGCCTTCCAAGGTGCTGGGATTACAGGTGTGAGCCACCGTGCCAGGCCGGGAAGCTAAATCTCTGGTTAAACTCTTAAATGTGTTTCTCTCCCCTTGCAACAGGAAAGTGCCACTGAATAGGAGAGGAAGAGTCCTGGAAGATGCATCCAGAGATGTGGTTTCCTGCATGTGCTTTGTCTTCACATTGGGCAATCTCTTGCGTGCTTTGCCTTGACATTGGCAATCTCTTGCGTGCCTTGCCTTGACGCTGGGCGATCTCTTGCGTGCCT
>NW_022437014.1:8268272-8359745 GCF_009761245.1 Sapajus apella | reverse complement strand
ATCTCTTGCGTGCCTTGCCTTGACGCTGGGCGATCTCTTGCGTGCCTTGCCTTGACGTTGGGCAACCTCTTGCAGATTTACTGTCTCATTTGGTACGTAAGGAAATTGGAGCAGATGAGAAACACACCTCCATAATTATTATGTGTTTTGAGATCCTTAAATGAGATAAATCTATTAAATATCTGTAATAGGCCAGACACTATTATAATTCCAACTTATTTTCAGCTATGTAAGTAGTAATGTAATTGATTCTAGTTAAGTGCAGTTTCATAAAATGCTAGATCATTTAAATAAAAGTGTAATCCCAGTAAATTTAAAAACATTTTCTGCCTATTTAATAATATTTCTGCTTGGGGAATAATTTAGTGTTAATGGGAACATGGTGGATGGACATAGTGCAAATTACTTAAATTTGACAGTCTTACTGATGAAACTTGGTGAAATTCCAAGAAAATGCCACAGAATTATGCCAAAGCTACTATTCTAAAATCTATTCCCAGAAAATTGTTGTTTCCACCATAACCTGAAGTTTAAATATAGGGATACTGATAGGTCCAGTTTTATTCACAGGAAGTTCTTCAAGAAAGAAAAAATTCCATTAGCCATCAACTCAGGAAATACCTGCTTCTATAGCTGAAAATCAGTACTTCATTAACTGGGTCTGCACTTTGTTTCACATAATAGTATTCATTGAATATGTAATGGATATTAAAGACACTGTGTTTGGTACATTACACCTTATCTCATTTAATTCTCCCAATAATCCTAGGATAGTAAAAGTATTATTATCCTATTTTGAAGCTAAATGCATTCTCCTGGTTCCTATGTAATACTTTTGCTTAGATTGTTTGAACACTTGTTTGCACTCTTATCCCAGGAAAAGGCAAGAACCTCCAGGTGGCCTCTACAGCAGTTCAAGTCATATTACTAAGAAATGGCACCAGCCCAGCATGGTGGCTCATGCCTGTAATCCCAGCACTTTGGGAGGCCGAGGTGGGTGGATCACCTGAGGTTGGGAGTTCGAGACCAGCCTGACCAACATGAAGAAACCCCGTCTCTACTAAAAATACAAAATTAGCCGTGCACGGTGCCACATATCTGTAATTCTGACTACTTGTGAGGCTGTGGGAGGAGAATTGCTCGAACCCCGGAGGCAGAGGTTGTGGTGAGCCGAGATTGTGCCGTTGCACTCCAGCCTGGGCAACAAGAGCAAAACTCAGTCTCAAACAAACAAACAAAAAAGAAATTGCTGAAAGGCATAGTCAGATTCTACTACTAGAGCGAGCTGCCATGTAAGAAAAGGTACCACCTGTTGGGATTCATTCAGGGTTGTTGGCAAAATATTAGGGAAAGTTATAACATATAGTCTCAAACCTTTTGGAAGTCCAAAAGGTTTTCCTAACTTGTAATAGTGGAACAGGCTGAAGGCAGCCGGTTCTTACCTTAGAGCATTAGGTCATAGGGTAAAGATTAGGATAATAGAAGCTTCCTCAGTTAAGTCTGTGTACCCCACATTCCTTTGTCTCTATACTGTTTACTCATGTGGTCTTAAAACTAACCTTTGGGCCGGATGGCCCTCTTGGGGGTAGGTTAACCAGGGATATTATCCTTTAATGGTGTTTGCCCTGGGCATTGGTACCTGAGCTTTAGTCTTTCGGAAAAACGACTCTTTTAATCATGTTAATTATCCACAAGTGTGTTTCCTCAAAGCCTTTGTTGTTAAATCTATACTAAATAAATGTGAGGAAGGAGAACTAGTGGGTGTTGTACAGCTGTGATCTCTCTCTGTGGGAAGTGAGTGACCCCCTAGTCCACTCGTTCACTGTACTCTGTGTTTGAGTGTATTTATTCATCCACCACAGAGTCAGGGTTTGCAGGACAGAACCCTGCAGGTGGTGATCAACATTTCAGGTGGTGACCTCCATGTGACCATTGTCACAGCTGGTGCCCAATGTGGGGCTTGAACCCATGACCCTGAGATTAAGAGTCTCATGCTCTACCTACTGAGTGGGCGGACTGGTCACATCAGGGTCAGCCACCTGTGGATTTTCTGTTATGCAAATGTGTTGCTTTTGGGAGATTGATTTTCCTGTGCTCTGCCTCTAAATATTTAACTGTTCTGCTTCAACCAGAAAAGCTGTTGAAAATACTCAGCATGGCAAATGCACTAGCCAATCAGAAGAGACTTTCAACTGTGACAGGCTGTATTAGTCTGTTAGGGCTGCCTAACAAAGAATCATGAACTGAGTGCCTTAAACAACAGAAATTAACATTCTCACAGTTCTGGAGTCTAGAAGCCCAAGATCAAGGTGTTGACAGTTGATAGGGTTGCTTTCATCTGAGGCCTCTCTTCATGGCTTGTAGATGGCCACTTTCTCTCTGTGACTTTACACGGTCTTCCATGTCTGCCTATGTCCTTATTATAAGGACATGAGGCATATGGGATTAAGTTTTTAATTAATTACCTCTTTTAAAAACCTCTCAGCTGGGCTCAGTGGCTCACACCTGTGATTCCAGCACTTTGGGAGGCCAAGGTAGGAGGATTACTTGAGCTCAGAAGTTCGAGACCAGCTTAGGCAACATAGCGAGACCTTGTCTCTCCCCTAACCCCCCCCAAAAAAATAGCCAGGCATAGTGGTTCATGCCTGTAGTCCCAGGTACTCAGGAGGCTAGGCAGGAGGATCCCTTAAGCCCAGGAATTTGAGGTTACAGTGAACTATGATGGCACCACTGCACTCCAGTTTAGGCAACAGAGCAAGACCCTATATCTAAAAATAAAAAATAAAATTAAGCAAAAACTCACTTTCCAAATGCAGTCACATTCTGAGGTACTGGGAGCAAGGGCTTCAGCATGTGAATTTTGGGAGATACAACTCAGTCCGTAACACGGCATACTCCCATTTACTTCAGGATGGTGGGGAGGAGGTGGAGGAACTGAGTTTGGGAAAGGGATGACACTGGGCAGGCTTGGAGCAACAGCTTGGGACAGTGGATAATTTCTTCCATATATTTATCATCTGCTTTAGATGTCCTTGATGTCTGTCACATTTCTTATTCCTAGGTAGAAGGACAGGGAAAGGAAGTGAGATCAATTGCTTATGTTTGTGCCTTGGGCAAAAGAATGGGCCTGTAAAACTGCTTATGAATGAATAATGCATTGCACCACATGAAATTTTGTTATAGTCCTCAAGGCTGCGGCAAACACAGTAGCACACTGGAATTAAAGGCTCTGAAAATGAAAAGGATTGGGCCAAAGTGCTCAGGCTCGCATGTTTGAAACAAGGAACAATGTATACACTGGAAAAGACATTAAATTTTAAAAGCAGCAGTATGAAATCTGGAAAGTAAGTAGAAGTATGAGAAGAGAAAATCAGAGAAGTAGAAGTTAAAAGAGACTAACAAGGAAAAAAATCTTTTTTTTTTTTTTTTTGATGAACCGAGTAGAATATGGTCTGAGTGAAAAGTGCCCATCAACGTAAGATTGCTAGGAACGATGTCATAATATGAACATTTAGCTGGCAATGGTAAGTGCCTTAAAACACCTTTTGCAAAGAGAGAAATAGAAGGAAAACAAAACATGTCAGTATGCCTGAATACCACTTATAGAAGTATCCTAAAAGCAAAAAGAGAAGAGAAAAGAAAGAACATCACATGACCATTCCATTTATCTTTACTGAGAATCTTTTGCAGAAAAACTCGTTTATTCTTTTGTGGTGATGCCTCACACTTTAGACCAGTCCGAAAGTGAGTAATTTTCTCTGTATGAGACATGCTTTCAATCACCCTGATTCTGAAGGAAGTTTTTCCACTGCTTTGGCTATTTTTGTAAACAAGTTACAGAGGAATTGCTTTGGACTGATTCTACAAAGTGAATCTTTTATGCCTACCCTATATTGCAGGTCTTCAGAAAGAAAAAAATAAAACAAAACATATTGCTGTGGCTACTTCAAAGGACTTAGGCCTGCATGAAATTTGAGTTCTGGATTCATCTCACACCAGGTTTTTGTTTTTGTTTCTAATCTTACACTCAGGGTATTTCTTGTTCATGCACAACTGCTCTGTTTTTCGTTTTTTGTTTTGTTTTTTGAGGCAAGGTCTCACTCTGTTGCCCAGACTGAAGCTCAGTGGTATGATCACAACTCACTGCAACCTTCATCTCCCAGGCTGTCTCTACAGAAAATCAAAAATTAGCCGGGCTGGGCCATGTTGCTCAATCTGGACTCAAACTCCGGGGCTCAAGTGATCTGCCCACCTTGGCCTTTCAAAGTGCTGGGATTACAGGTGAGTCACCGCGTCAGGCCTGCAACTCTTCTTTAAATTAATGTGAACTTCACCCATAAAGAGGATCACAGACTTGTGGTTAGAAAGGGACCTGAAACGTCAATTGGCTCAGTTCTCTGGTTTCAGACAGGACACATGCACATATGGACTAACCCCTTCTCAAAGGATGTAAAAAATAATCAAATCCTAAGTCTCAGAGGCCCTTACATTGGAAAGTATCTTCCCAGTTTGAATGAGATTGATACATTGCATTCTGAAGCTAGTCAAATTTTCTTTGCATGTGAGTAGTATTCAGTTTCATGCTTCATAATTATAAAATATTCAGCATTGTAGTGTTACATATTTATTTTGGCATAAGCTTATGGTCATGATTGGTCAACAAATACTTTTTGAACAGCTGCTATGTCAAGGCAGTTCTGTAGGCATTGTGGGAGACGTGAGACTATTTAGAACACACTGTCTTAATTCAAAAAACAGTTTTCTTGCGGGAAAGATAGTTTTATACACATATACGAACTATATTAAGATATTGGCTTTCCATGTAGACTTCATCAAATAGCTCTGCTTTGTGGTAGTATAATGGAAAAAGATGATAAAAATCCATACTCCCTTTAGATCATGAAAGAGCCTATAAAGAAATTTTTCATTGTGTGTTATTGATAATGTTTTTAAGTATATACCTTTTCCTCTCAACTAAATTTAAGATTCCCAGGGAATGTTGAGTTCAATTATTGATCTCTGCATACTCCATATACCTCCCACAAAACAAAAACATTTGTTATTTTGATTAACCATGGAGCTAAGCTCAATGCCAAAATACACACATAACCCACATTATATGATGCAGTGCCCATGGCTTAATGACTGTGAAACATGAACTCATCTAGAGCTGTTTGGCCAGCAGAATTAACCAAAATTTATAGGAATGAAAAATTTAGCAGGAGGCTGTGTGTTACTCTGAAGAAAAGTCTTTTTGTTTTTGGTGTTCTTTTTTTCTGCTCTGACAGCCATGCCACATTTAAATCTTGGTCAACCAATATTCAAATAGTTGGCAGTATCCTGATTATGAGCTACATTGCAATGGAGAAAATCTCCACTGATAGTATCCTGTCCTTTGCTCTTGCTGTCAACATGCTGCACATTGAATGTACTCCAGTGTGTCCTGAACTTGATGTTAATAACTGAATCATATTCTTTAAAAGTGACATAAACAACATTTGTTGGAAGGTAGATAATAAATAATACAGTTCTTCTCAGTAAATATATTTGGTAGCTTTTCCACATCTACAACTATCTCCATAATATCCTTATTGAGTGAACTAACGGTGTTTTGTAAGAAACCCACAACCCAGACAGACTTAAATTCACTGTGGTTTTAGAGGCCTACACAAAAGATAATATGTAATCTCTTTGCTAATCTATTCCAGTGTCTAAGAACTTTCGGTGACAAGAGTGCTTCCTTGAGCCTGAACTTTGCTTCTCCCAGTAAATCCATTTTCTTTAATTCTACTTTTAATAGAGACAGAGAAGAGCAAATAATCTTTCTTTGCAACATAGGCAGTGGTTATGCATACCATTATGTCAGGAATAAATATTTCAAACTCATTGTTTAAGATAAGGAACTTAGGAGAGTCTGATTTATTTACCATTGGGCATTTAAAAAATACAAAGATGGAGATAAGACTCTTTTGTCTGACAAAGTAAAAGGCAATTCATGTCTTTTTTAGAGTTGTAGATGCCATTTTGAATACACAATAGTTACTCCTGATGGCCAAATCATTTAGAATTAAAGGATATGTTCCACAGGAGACATTAGACCTTTGATGTTCAAATCTCTTAAAAGGGGTTTTTACAGACTGTCTCACAAGGACATATTCATGACTTTAAAGTAAAGGACAAGATTTCTTTTTTGTAAATGTTTTCAGCCTCTTTATCTAAAAAAGCTGTTTTTAAAATGGCTGTATTCTTTTTTTTTTTTTTTTTTTTTTTTTTTTTGAGACGGAGTTTTGCTCTTGTTACCCAGGCTGGAGTGCAATGGCGCAATCTCGGCTCACCGCAACCTCCGCCTCCTGGTTTCAGACAATTCTCCTGCCTCAGCCTCCTGAGTAGCTGGGATTACAGGCATGTGCCACCATGCCCAGCTAATTTTTTGTATTTTTAGTAGAGACGGGGTTTCACCATGTTGACCAGGATGGTCTCGATCTCTTGACCTCGTGATCCACCCTCCTCGGCCTCCCAAAGTGCTGGGATTACAGGCTTGAGCCACCGCGCCCGGCCCCAAAATGGCTGTATTCTTTTAGAAATGTTGTTTCTTTCCGTACCTACATTAGTGGTCTGTTCCTCTCCTGTTTTGCTTTTTCAAGGCAACAGACAAAATTCCATTTCTTAGAACTGAATACAAAGTTCAGGGGCTAAATAAATCCAACACTTAATAAGAGAATATTGAAAGGAATAGATTTTTAAGAAGCCAATGTAAGGCATACAATATTCTGCTTCTACAATTGTAATAGGTTTCTTGGGGAGAGCAGAGAAGCAAGAGGATTCATCTGAGTGTTAGGTAATAAAGATAGATAAATATAGTGGACTCATGTATTAGCAGTTAAAAGCAACAACAGGCCAGGTGTGGTGGCTCATGCCTGTAATCTCACCACTTTGGGAGGCCAAGATGCATGGATCACTTGGGGTCATGAGTTTGAGACCAGCCTGGCCAAACGAAATCCCATTGCTACTAAAAATGCAAAAAATTAGCTGGGTGTGGTGGCACGTGCCTATAAACCCAGTTACTCAGGAGACTGAGGCAGGAGAATGGCTTGAACCTGGGAGGGGAGGTTGCAGTGAGCTGAGACAGTGCCACTGCACGCCAGCGACAGTCTCCAGTCTCCAGAGGGAGATTCTGTTTCAAAAAACAAAACAAAACAAACAACAACAACAAAAAATCCAGGCAACTACAGTGTATAAAAGTCTATTCCAAAGCCTTGTTTAAGTAAAATTGTTTTTGTTTTTTTTTTTTGAGACGGAGTTTCGCTCTCATTACCCAGGCTGGAGTGCGATGGCGCGATCTCGGCTCACCGCAGCCTCTGCCTCCTGGTTTCAGGCAATTCTCCTGCCTCAGCCTCCTGAGTAGCTGGGATTACAGGCACGTGCCACCATGCCCAGCTGATTTTTTGTATTTTTAGTAGAGACGGGGTTTCACCATGTTGACCAGGATGGTCTCAATCTCTTGACCTTGTGATCCACCCGCCTCCGCCTCCCAAAGTGCTGGGATTACAGGCGTGAGCCACCGTGCCCGGCTGTAAAATTGTTTTATTATGGGATTTATTCTTCCTACTTGTTTTCACAAAAAAAACTGCATACCAATGACATAATTTAGTAGGAGGTAAAAATCTAGGCCCACTGGCACTACAGTAGTTCAAGATGGGTCATGCCAAGTGTTCTGAGGGTTTTGTTTGCAGTGAAAACATCTATCAGAATTAATACAGCTGATTCTGTCTAACATGATTACCATTATCTACATCATCAACACCACAAAAATAAAATATCTATTGAATACCAAGAGTGAGTGGAATATACTTAGCAATATTATTTTACACTAAAGTCCACTCCTGGGAATTCGAATTTCAGCTTAAAAAATTAAAAGCAATCAGTCAGGCATCATAGTGCATGCCTATAGTCCCAGCTGCTCGGGAGGCTGAGACACAAGAATTGCTTGAACCTGGGAGGTGGTGACAGTGAGCCGAGATCAGCCCACTGCACTCCAGCCAGGGCGACAGAGCAAGGCTGTCTCAAAACCAAAAACAGAAAAAAATTAAAAGCAACAAGGAAGTTTCTGACAGAGAATTAGAGTCGGAGCAGTGGGCAGAGAACAATGGGAGATGCTGAAAAGATCATGTTCATAAACTTTTAGGAAGGCCAAAAGGAAAACACCATTTATTGCAGGGAGGACTTAAATATCCAATTTGCAAATGACTCCTATTCTACAGAGCAGCTCCTGTTCTTCCGTGGCTGGACCTCCTTGTGTGTCTGGGGAGCCAATAAGAACTACAAAATCCTTGAAAACCAAACACTGCATGTTCTCAATCATAAGTGGGAGTTGAGCAAAGGGAACACAGGGACACAGGGAGGGGAACATCACACAGCAGGGCCTGTTGGGGGTTGAGGGACTAGCAGAGGAATAGCATTAGGAGAAATACCAAATGTAGATCATGGATTGATAGGTGCAGCAAACCACCACGGCATGTGTATACCTCTGTAAAAAACCTGCACGTTCCACACACGTACCCCAAAACTTAAAGTATTAAACAAAACAAAATGAAACAAAACAAAAACTACAAAATCCAAGGAAGATATTTTCTTAAAAAAGAGGAAAAATCACTGAAATACCGGAACGGGTTTAAGGAGATCTCAGGAAAACTCAGCCTTCCAAGAAGAGTTTTTTCTCATGTGCCTCTTCCATTTCATTTTATTCGATGGCCTCAAATCCTTGTGGCTGGTACAATTTCAAATGAAAAGAAGACAAAACAAACTACAACCAAAAGCACCCTGAGCAAATGGTGGTGCAGGGTCTGGGAAAGTCCAGCTGGTCTTCAAGAGCCCTTATGAAGTGGCACTTAGCTCAGTAAAGTCAGCTTTGCTCAAGGCCTTGTTCTTAACTTTGCAAGACAGAAACCCAATTTTTGTGGGCATTAATAGATGTGTTGGGAACAGACTCAAACAATTCAGCTCACATAATACAGAATAACAATTTTATACAGGTCAAGCAGACAGAAATGTTTGTTTCAGGAGAGCCCCAGGCGCCATATACATGGGACCAGGTACGTGGGACTCAAATTAATGACAATTAGTTAACATACTTCTGAGAAGCATTTCTTCCCAACTGAGTGACAGCCTCATCAAGGACACCATAATGTTTAAATCTTCATTGCCAAGGCTCTTTCCTCTGTGTGATATTTGGATGGGTATTGTTCATTTCTGGCTCTTGAGGGTTGGTTATCCTGTACTTTGCTACACTTGACCAGTTCCTCTCTGACACAAAGACGTTTTACTAACCAGGATAAACAAATTGCCTGAAATGGAGAGGGCTACCACATAAAATGCAGGATGCCCAGTGAAACTAGAATTTCAGATAAATCACAAATAATGTTTTAGTACTGTTTGTCCCATTCTTTCAATATTTGGGACGTATTTATGCTAAAACTTGTTTGTGGTTTATCTGAAATTCAGATTTAACTGCGAATCTTCTATTTGCTAAATCTGGCAACCTTAAAAACTGCCTTCCTAAGTTTCCTTGCCTATTACCTTAATTGGAGTTTTTATTGTTCCCAAGCTCAACACCCTCACCCCCAACCCTCACTCCCACAGTTTCTTGCTTTACCTGTAAAAGGTTAATAACATTCATTGTTTGTGGATTTACTGATTTGACTTGCAGAATACAACTTTCCTTAACCTATAATTTGTGTGTGTGTGTGTGTGTGTGTGTGTGTGTGTGTGTGTATGTGTGTAGGGGATAGAAGAGTAAATCTCATGAGCACTGCCATGTATCAATAGCAGATAAATTGTATTAACCAGAGTTGTTGAAATCAGTACAAACCATTTTTTGGAAGGATATAGGACTAGTAAATATGAGTTCCAATAAGATTGCTTTAATTTTACTGCACACCTGAAATAATTTATATTGAGGAAATGAGAGACAGAACTTTTACTATGAGAGAAGGGTAGTTTTGAAGAATGGAAAATTTAGAGTCTAACACAGGTCTGGGAGTAAAATCCTGTACTTGAGACAGATTATTGTGTGGCTACTGAGTCTCTAAGAAGAGAAGGATGTTAGAAAGGGATACTGAAAAGGAAGCAGGAAGATGTCAAAGAAACTTTTTGAATGTCTCAAATTTGTGTGTAAATGCGAGGAGAACTGGAATCCCTTCCTTTTGCTGTCTCTCATCTTCTGCCTGGCCCTCTGGTCAGAACATCCAGAATTCAGATTAGTGTTTTTTTTTTTTTTTTTTTAGTACTTTTATTTACCTGTATTTGGGTTGAGTAGACTTAATATTGTGGGCTAGCTGATAGCCTCGCCATACTATATAACATTGATTTTACAAGAAGATGTGGTCTGAGTTTCAAACAGCTGACCTAAAAATAAAATGCTGAAATACAATGTGGTCAGGCTGGGTGTGGCTCATCCACCTGGCAGGTACTGAATCTAGGTAGAAGACCTAGCCACAGTGCAATGTATTGCATTGAATGCACACACACACACACACAACACACATATAGATCTTAGGGGAGGCTGAGGCAGGAGAATTGCTTGAGCCTGGGAGGCAGAGGTTGCAGTGAGCTGAGATCATGCCGTTGTACTCGGCCTGGGCAACAAGAGCGAAACTCTGTCACAAACAAACCAGATCTGAGGCCAGGTGTGGTTGCTCACACTTATAATCCCAGCATTTTGGGAGGTCAAGACAGGCAGGTCACTTGAGTGCAGGAGTTCAAGACCAGCCTGGACAACATGGCAAAACCTCATCTCTACAAAGAAAAAAAAACTGGCCTGGCGTGGTGTACGCCTGTGCTCCCAGCTACTCGGGAGGCTGAGGTAAGAGGCTTGCTTGAGCCTGGGGAGGTCAAGGCTGCAATGAGCAGTGATTGGGCCACTGAATTCCAGCTTGGGCGACAGAGCGTGACCCTGTCTAAAACCAAACAAACAGATCTCATAGATTCAATTCAATCCAATCACACTCTGGAAGTACCTCATGCACCCATAACAATGTTTCAGTCAACCACAAACTGCATATAAAATGATGGTCCCATAAGATGATGGAGCTGAAAAGTTTCTATCACTTAGTGACATGGTAGCCATTGGAATGTCCTAGTGCAATGCAACATAATGCATTTCTCTCCGTGTGGTAATGCTGGTGTAAACAAACCTACCACACTGCTGGTCATATAACATTACAGCACCTACAATAATATACAGTATATACTTGATAATGATAATAAATGTCTATATTACTCTGCTTTATGTATTTACTGTACTATACGTTTCTATTATCAGAGTGTACTGCTTCACTTATATATAAAAATGTTAACTATAAAACAGCAACAGGCAGGTCCTTCAGGAGGTATTGCAGAAGAAGGCATTGTTATCATAGGAAATGACTGTTCTATGTGTGCGATAGCCCCTGAAGCGGGACAAGATTTGGAGGTGAAAGATGGTGATAATGATCCTGACTCTTTATAGGCTCAGGTTAATGTGTGTGTTTCTGTTTTGGGCTTTTTTTTTTTTTTTTTTTTTTTAGATGGAGTCTCACTCTTGTTGTCCAGGCTGGAGTGCAATGGTGAGATCTTGGTTCAACGCAACCTCCGCCTCCTGGGTTCAAGAGATTCTCCTGTCTCAGCCTCCCCAGTATCTGGGATTACAGGCATGTACCACCACTCCCAGCCAATTTGTGTATTTTCAGTATAGATGGGGTTTCTGCATGTTGATCAAGTTGGTCTCAAACTCTCGACTTCAGGTGATCCACCCGCCTTGGCCTCCCAAAGTTCCGGCATTACCAGCACGAGCCACTGTGCTTGGCCCTGTTTTGGTTTTCAATCAAAAAGTTTAAAAAGTTAAAAAAAATTTTTTTTAAATAGAAAAAAGCTGATAGAATAAGGATAAAAAGAAATGAAAAATTTTTCAACAGCTGTACAATATGTCTGTGTTTTAAGCTGTGTTATTACAAAAGAGTCAAAAGTTACTGGACTGTGGTGGTGGGTGCCTATAGTCCCAACTGCTGGGGAGGCTGAGGCAGGAGAGGATTGCTTGAACTCAGGAGGTCCAGGCCGCAGTGAACTGTGATTGTACCACTGCACTCCAGCCTGGGTGACTGAGTGAGAGCCTGTCTCAAAAAAAAAAAGTCAAAAGTTAAAAAAAATTAAGTTTATAAAGTAAAAGTTTTGGTAAGCTAAGGTTAATCTATTATTGAAGAAAAAATGTTTTCGTTTATAGTATAGCCTAAGCGTACATTGTTTACACTATAGCAGTAGTGTAGTATACGGTTACGTCCCACATAACTACAGTAGTGTACAGTTTTATAGAGTAGTGTACTGTGGCATAAAGTTGTGTACATTACAGTAGTGTACAGTTAGGTCCTAGGTCTTCACATTCTCACATTCTTCACATTCTCTCCTAGGTCTTCATCATTCATTGACTCACCCAGAGCAACTTCCAGTCCTATCAGCTCCATTTATGGTAAGTGCTCTATACAGATGCACCATTTTTATGGCAGGGGCTCTATACAGATGCATCATTTTTATACAGATGCACAATACCATATTGTTTCAATGTTTAGATATAGAAATACAGTATCGAGTACAGTAACATGCTGTACAGGCTTGTAGCCTAGCAGCAATAGGCTATACCATATAGCCTTGGTAGGCAGTAGGCTATGCCATCTAGGTTTGTGTAAGTATGTTTGTGTCAGTATGCTTGCATAACAACAAAATTGCCTAAGGACACATTTCTCAGAATGTATTCCCCTAATTAATCAATGCATGATTATACATAGACAATAATTTCTAAAGGGAGGTGGAATAGGTAGCAGTGCATACCTGCTGGGCACCTCGGCTCACGTCTGTAATTCAGACACTTTGGCAGGCCGAAGCAGGAGGATGGCTTGAGCCCGGGAGTTTGAAACCAGGCAGGGCAAGATAGGGAGACCTTATCTCTACCAATAGTAGTTAATAATAATAATAATTAATAATAATAACAAAGCCAGTCATGGTGCCGCATGCCTGTGGTCCCAGCTACTTAGGAGGCTGAGGTGGGGGGATTCGCTTGGAAGTCCCAGGAGGTCTAAGCTGCAGTGAGCCATGATGGCACCACTGCTATCCAGCTTGGGAGAGAGAGATCCTGTCTCAAAAACAAACGAACAAAGAGAAACCAGTGCATACCTGTGCATTGTATTAGGTGTCGGGATCACAGGTGAACCAGTGCTTGCTCTGACTTCAAGGTGTTTATAATTAACTACAAAAGGGGACTAAGCTATTATGAAGAAGCCAGTTAATAAGTGCAATAGAGAAAAAATGTGAAGCGTGCTCTACAAATGTAACATGTTAGGGGTGGGTGGGTTGTTCTAGAATGGGCCGTTAGATTCCGACGCCTCTTTCCACACCATTACAAGTAACAGAAAAAGAAAAGAGCCCTTGAGTGGCTCAAGAATGGAGGTCACAAATTCTCGATGGCTACACAAGCCAGATGACCTTGGACAAGTTACACAGCCCTTAGCCTTAACCTCCTACCCTGGTAAATGAGAATTACAACATCTACCCTTCTATCGTGCAGATTGAGCCGGTGAAGTAACGGGCAAAGCATCTACTGGGGTGCCTGGCAGGAGCCAGGGCTCAATAAACAGTACCTATGACTTGCACTAGTTTGCAACTTCTCTGAGAGATTGACAAGGGAACTTCTGCGAAATTCTGTGTAGAGTTACTTTAAGGGTCCTATTTAAGGGCACCGCCAAGCCGCCCACAGTTTCCACAAGGAACACTCCGCAGTCTCAGATCTGCACTCCTTGCATGAACCAAAGACCAGCAAAATTCAGGTTTTTCTTGTGTAAACGGTGCCCTGGTCTCTTCTCGGTAGGTATGGAGGGGGAGCTGCCGCAGGGTCTCCGGCTGTAAAGAGCGGAAGCGGAGGACGGGATCTCCGAGGTGTTCCAGGTGTTGGGACTCGAGCTGAAGCCGCCCGCGCGGGGGGTGGAGGCGGGGAAGTGGGGGCCCAGGGGCTAGGGGCGCCGGCGCCGGCTGTCAGTGCCAGCAGAGCCGGGGCGGGCACACCTACTCACCGCCCAATCCCCGTCCGTAGCTGCGGCCTTATGAATAAGCAACAAAGCGAAGCGCCCTCCCCCTAGCGTCCCAGACAGCGGAGGGAGTAGCTGCAGCCGCCGCCGCCGCCGCCGCCGCCGCCGCAGGGCCCGCCGCGGGGATGCCGAGCGCCCGCGCCGCCGCTGCTGCTGCCGCTGTCCTCCGCGCGCTGCTCGGCTGAAGGCGCACAGGTGAGGACGGGCCTGGCTCCCACCAGTCGGGCGGCCGCGGCTGCAGACGTGGCGCCGGGACAGGGACGGAGCCGGAGCCTCGGTGGCGTGGGGTTGCCCCGGGAGCGTGCAGTGCCGGGAGCGGTGCAGCCCTGGGTGCGCCAGGCTTGCGCCCCGATCCTCAGCCGGATCGCGGTGCCCAGGTGCAGGGTGCGCGGGGGCAGCTCCGGGCGCGCTGGGCGCGGCGCGCAGGCCTCGGAGGAATCACCGCACTCCCCGCTCCAGCCCAGCCTCCCAGCTCCGCACCAGCGAGCCGGCCTTTGTGCTGGCGGAGCTTGCAGGGCTGGCTGCTTTTGTGTGGGCTTTTCTTTCTCTCTCTCCCTCCGCTCATAATCCCACAGCAGTGAGAGAGAAGTTCTCGAAAACAACGGTTTACTCTTTTCAAACCATCGGTCGCAGTGTCCCCAGTGCCACTCAGAGCCCAGCAATCGAGGAGCGAATCGGGGTTGCGGTCGCCACCGAATGTGTCCTGCCACTTTGCAGAAAACAAACAGTTGAGTGTTGAGCGCAGAGATGTCGAGCCTCCTTGCTCAGCCCCTGACCGGTCCCCCAGGACGCGGCTGGAGGACGTTGATTGGAAAGGTCACTTAATTAGAAAGATGGCCTGCGGGTTAGACCTGGGGGAGGCGAGGCTCTGCTCGAGACTCCGGAATAGTTGGGAGGTGCTGCCGGAGGTGCCCAAATATTTCATGTGCCTCGTGGGCACAGACAGAATCTGAACTGTGTAGATTCCAAATATGTAGAACCTTGGCTGACGAGGAAGCGAGCAGGAGCGAACAAAACGGGACCCTTAAGAGTTTGGATTCTCAAAGATGAGAAATCCTTGTCTTTCCCAGATGATCCAATTTCAGCGCAGAGCTGAAGTGGAAGAAAGGAGAGAAAGCTGCTTTAACGCGTCTGCCTTCTTTCTTTGGAAGTTTTAGTTTGAAACTTGAGGGAAGTGGGGAGTGGTTCACAAAACCATGCCTAGAGTTCGGAAGGCTCTCTACTACAAAGGGCGAAAATTCTTGAGTGGTCAGAATTGACATGCCTGCTCTTCGTTTTGGTATATTTCCTTGATTACAAGTAATGCTTTTGGGTTCCAAGGCGTCTCCTTTAAGCCAGGCATCTACGGTCATTTACTGACTTCTGCACACATGCCAGTAGAACCCCACAATAGCATCTATTGAAACACACAACCGAGTAAGGTTTCACAGTATCAGAACGTTGCTTCTTTTACGCACAGAGATTTAAAGGTAGTCTGACTTGCTCTTATGAATAAAGTGGTATATTTTGTATTTGTCATAATAATGAACCAAGCACTTGTGCAGCAGACAGATTTGATATTGGTTGAGTTTATTCACAAATCTCCCAAGGCTCACCAAGTCTGAGGTAGCTACAGCAACGGAGCCCATTAGAGAGATACGAATTTGTCTTTGTTTTCATTGGAGGCTTCTTACTATATATTCTGGAGTTTCCTGCCAGACCTTTACAATATTATAGTTTGGTATTACAGAAATGGTTTGATGCTAAATATAAGTATAGAATCAAAATGAGGAAAACCGGTTTATCCGTTATGAAAAATTTCCACTCTCCAACTAAAGTTGTACTTTGCTCTATTCTGTAGATGTTTGTCTGAAAAGTTGTGTATGGAATTGTATTTTTGTTCATTGAATTTTAAAAATCCTCACATAGGGAAGCTGTCTATTCAGAGGCAACCTGGTTTTAATTTCTGTAAAATGAAAATTTGTTCCCTAATCAAGATGTTAGGTCAACTTATTTTTCCATATGGTGTTTACTTGATGATTATAAGAAAAGTATCTGAAGCTAGTTTCAGCTTTCCTTTAAATATCAGCTGGTTACTTAGAGATCTAGCCAAGCAAATGGCTATGTTTGCATACGGTAAAAAAGCAGAAATGAAGTGTCCAGTTGGGTCACTGAAATGAACTGTCTGATGGATGGAGAAGAGCTTGTTAATCAAGATTGATCAGGTCAGGATTCTGCAGACAGCAGAAGCCTCTCAGGTCATGTTGTCCTCATGAAGAGCTGAAAGAAAAAGGAAGCTCCATGGAAATGCCTTGGGGAAAAAAACACTACGTGGATGCTTCAGATTGCTCACATTTCTGAAGTTTGACAGGAAAGCAGTCAGTAGCATGCTAGTATGTCTTATGTTGGATGATATTTAACATTTTTTCAAACCCTTTCTTGTCTATTATCACTTTTGTGTGTGTTCTCCACCCTTTGAAAATAATAGGACAAGCATTATTATTTCTACTTTGCAACAAGACTACTGAGTGTCAGTGATTTGCCTAAGGTAGAACTGGAACTTGAAGAGGCCTATTTTGAAATCTTCAATTCCATCTCCTTTTACCAGGGATGAGATGATATGCCAGGGGTGATAATTACGAATATCTTCATTTGTCTGCATCACTAATTTGTAAAGACTAAAGCATGTGGGCTCAGTATATAGAACTTAGTTGTGGTCTTCAGAGATGATAAAGCACTTTGCTGGTATTTAAGTAGTTTTCAGAGTAGCTATTTTGACCCCAGCCTAACTCTTCACTGCCAGCTCTGGGGCTGCTTTCCTCCTGGAGGACCATACTTTTCTTTGTGGTTACTTACTCCTTCTCCCTCCTTCCATGGTGATGGAAAATGCTGCTGAAAGGATCATCTATCATTCACCTATTTAATTTATGGTGAAGGATAGCTGCAGCCCAGGTCTTAAAGCCAATATAACAGACCAGTGATGATTGTCAGTAGCACAATGAATCAGAAATGTGGTACCTTAATGCCATGTGTCACAGCTGGGTTAGTAGGGTGAGAGTCTTTATAAGCCCAGCTTTAGATAAATACAATAATATTGGCAATAAGATAGTATTGGCATTAAGAGCCTTAAGGATTAAAAAACAAAAAAAAAAGTAAGACTGATAAATTAATCATCGAGGAAGGGTCATGAAAAGCACAAAATGGAAAGATTATTAAGACAAACATATAATGGAAGGATTATTAAGACACAAAGATTATTAAGACACTTTTCCCATCATCAGAGAATCACTAATTGTATTTCAAAAGGTGAAATGTATTTGGCAAGCATGTTGACATTAAGCTGTGAGACTTATTACCTGTAACTGTTGATCTATTTTGTGTGTGTGTGTGTGTGTGAGAAATAAACTCTGAAACCTTAAAATACAACAGAAATGAGAACACATAAGTTATTGTTAGAATGACATATTAAATAAGTAGCCAAATTTGACTAGCTACTGAATAAAACATACGATTAGACATGGTTAGACCACGAAATGTCATTAAAAAAGACTTACAGTACAAAATAAAGACTCTAAACATTCTTTTTCACATTCTCAAATGGTTATTTATATTCATATCATGTCAACAAATATTTATGGAATTTCTCCTCTTTTGTGCCTATCCTTATTACTAATTATGTGGTGAACAAAGGAAGGGTAAAAACTAACGTTCATATACAAATAACATAATCTCATTTGAGGTGCCGCTACTTATAGACATGAGAATTCATGCTACCAGAACTGGGAGAAGGGTGAGGATAGAATAGGCCAGAATGGGATGTGATCTGGGAGGCCAGGGTTTGGATACCTAGGTAGGGAACCATAGGTCGTACAGTGGCATGATCAAAATTTAGGAGCTTAAGTGCTGGGCGTGGTGACTCACGCCTGTAATCCCAGCACTTTGCGAGCCTGAGTCAGGTGGATCACAAGGTCAAGAGTTTAAGACCAGCCTGGCCAACATGGTGAAACCCCGTTTCTACCAAGACTATAAAAATTATCCAGGTGTGGTGGTGCATGCCTGTAACCCCAGCTACTCCTGAGGCTGAGGCAGAAGAATCGCTTGAACCTGGGAGGTTGCAGTGAGCTGAGATCGTGCCACTGCACTCCAGCCTGGGTGACAGAGCAAGACTCCCTCTCAAAAACAAAACTAAAGAAAGAAACAAAAAACTGCATAGGAGCCTGAAATGAGTATGGCACATGTGAGTGGTGATAGTGTTTCTACTGGGCACTAGTGGTGTGGGTTCCATTATAGATATGGACTTTGGCAACTGTATATTTGGGGACATTATATGCTATGTTTTGGGAAAGGAGAGAGTTGTGTGGAAAAGGTAGGGACCTTGAATTCTGACAGAATCCAAAAGATCAAAAACAGACACTATCCCTTAGGCAAATTAGTTATCCTCACAGGCCTGTTGTTTTCCTCATCTGAAAAGTGGGGATAACGACAGTATCTACCTCATTAGGTTATTGTAGGGATTAAATAAGATTATTTCCATTAGGCACTTAGAACGCGTAGCACATAGCAGCTCCCAAGTGGTAGCTGTCTTTGATTGATTATTGCAATATTTACTCTTAAGAATAAACCAGCTGGGCTCATGCCTGTGATCCCAGCACTTTGGGAGGCCAAGGCTGGCAGACCACGAGACAAGAGATTGAGACCTGCCTGACCAACATGGTGAAACCCTGTCTCTGCTAAAAATACAAAAATCAGCTGGGCGTGGTGATGTGCACCTGTAGTCCCTGTCTCAGGAGGCTGAGACAGGAGAATCGCTTGATCCTGAGGGGCAGCAGTTGCAATGAGCTGAGGTTGCGCCACTGCGCTCCAGCCTGGGTGACAGAGTGGGACTCCATCTAAAAAAAAAAAAAAAAAACAAAAGAATAAACCATCTGGATTGTATAAAATAGATTGGAGAGGGGAGAGATTAAACAGGGTCATCAATTAAGATGCATTTAAAATAATGACAATCCAGTGAGATGATCAGAAGTTATAGTTCCAAAAGAGATTATGAGGGGAAGATCCACAGCAGTTATGAATCTAGAATGTAAAGGAGAGAAGAGTTCAAGGTGGCCACCAAAGTTCAGATGAAGATGGTTGTGTTCAAAGTGTCATCAAAGTAACTTCCAGTTGACAAGGAAAAGCCAAGATGAGGTAGTTTTCTTCACCTACCCCATAGCAGCTCTCTACAGGTTTTGTGTTTATCATTAAAAAAGGAAAATATAAAACAAACTGTCACCAGTTTATTGGCACACCCTACAGCCCTCCCATGTCTTGAGCACTCTTGGGGTGATGCTCTTTGTGCCTTAATATTATATATGAGACTCAGTTTACACTGGAAATAGTGGCTTCATCACTGATGAGAATGATTTAACACGTTGGTTTCCCTTTTGTGTCTTCGTTTTGGTGATGTACTGAAATAGCAGTATTCATTTTAGTTGGAAAAATATTGACCAAGTGCTTACAAAACCTGATTAAGTCTAACCAGATGGCTAAGGCTGGTATTTTTTATGTTGCCTTTCATTTGTCTTTGAAACTTGAATATGCTTAGACTTGACAAAGAAACACATTCTGGACTGTAGCTATGTAAGATTGTCAGAGATAATGCCTGACAGAACAGGCTTATCTTGCTCACTGGTGGCAGAAATGCAGTAAATTTTTCGGAAGACTGCCAAGCTATTAGGATAGATACCTTGTTACCAAAGATAGACAAAGTGTTATTGACCTGCTCTGAAGGAGATGCTTTTTAAGTTATTCAAAGCTGATATCCAACATCAGTTGGTAATTTGGTTAGAGCTTATTTATCTGAATCAATTTGCATTGAGAGATAGAGTGAAAAGAAAGCAGAGTCCAAATACACAGCGGGATGAAAAAGTAAGAGGAATGTTCTTTTTGTTTGTTTGTTAAATATTCTTATGATTGAGTTAATTGAAGATAATTAAGACACAGAATTCTAATATGCAATGGAATCTCCCCTCCTTCCACCTCTCTCAGCAAAGCAGGCTATAGACATTCATCTGTTTGTTCAGCCAATATTTACTGAGCATTTCTTCTGTGCCAGGCACATTGCCAGGAAGGGGATACAGTGTTGAGGAGAAAGGAAAAGGCTCATAGCCTTCACAATATGGTTACAGATGGTTGTTAGGTTTAGGAATATTGTTGAATTGACAACAGCCTTCTCTTATTTAGTCTTGAGCATCATGTAACTACCATTGGAGGACATCAGACTAATGCGAGTGACTACATGAACCTGTACTGGGCTTTGAAAGATGGAGAAAAACCTGGAATTTGAAAGTTTCCTATCAGGTTATCTGAGTTGCAGACATGTTCCCTGTTATTGTTCTTACAGGTTGTCATTTTTCCTTTTAAAGTACAGGCATTGCTTTGAATAGCGGGGAGAGGGAACATATGGCCTCAATACACAGGCATATTAAAAGCTTGCATCAATGCCTATGAAAAGGGGGAAAAAAGCAAAGGCTTGCAGTTCACGCCCACTTTTTCTGTTGTCATTGAATTTAGAAAGCAGGTGGCTGACACTTCATCACAGAAGGAAGTCTTTTGAAGGAATAGCAGAATTTCCTTTATGCAAAAATTCTAAAACCCAAGATGTAGATGAAAATAAAACTTGGAAGGAAAATTATGTTTTGGAAAGGCAGTGGGTCAGTATTCAGTCTTTATTATTTATCCCTTCTCCCCTTGATCTGATTTGCTTGTAAAATTTTCCTCTCAGTCCACATGACTCCAGAACATACACATAACAAGTGAAGCATCTGCTTCACCATTTGAGTGCCTCTCTTACTTCATGGCAACATTATGGGAATATAGAAATATTTGAATTTTTATATCATAGATGACGTCTGAGGATGAAATTATGGATGTAGAAGGGATTTCAATGATTATTTTAATTCCTCATTTTGTCAAAGGAGAAACTGAGACCACTTGCTCAGTATCATATAGCAAGTGTAAACATCAACAGAGCTAAGATTCAGGAATCCTTTTTTCTGATGCCAGTCCAAGTCCCTCTAAACTCTGTTACCATTCATGATGGCCTGGGGTTTTCAGGTTTTTATTCAGAAGTATGGGATTATGTGGTCCAAGGTTTTAGGCTACATGTTTTGTCTTCTGGTATGTTTAGTAAGATTCCACTGAATAGAGAAAGTGTTTAGGAAGGGGCAGCTATCTGAACGGATCAGAAATGAGCCAGAGAGTTCTATAGCTTTTATGATTCTTCAACTACAGAGATGGAATTTAGTAGGTCAATTTGAACAGAAATCCAAAGGTATGATTTCATTGACTGTGAATACTGTGTTTACCATATAGTTTGTTGTTGTCGTTATTATCTGTTTTTTTTTTTTGAGACAGAGTCTTGCTCTGTCACCCAGGCTGGAGTGCAGTGGTGTGATCATGGCTCACTGCAGCCTGGACTTTCCAGGCTCAGGTGATTCTCCCACCTCAGCCTCCTTAGTAGCTGGGACTACAGGCATGTGCCTGGCTAATTTTGTAGAGATTAGATTTTGCCATGTTGCTCAGGCTGGTCTGAAACTCCTGGGCTCAGATGACCTCCCTGCCTTGGCCTCCCAAAGTATTGGGACTACAGGCCTGAGCACCTGGTGGCCCCTTCATTATTTTTTGTTTTAAGGAAGGCAAATAGATGCATCAAGCCAAATTCAGTCATCTGTTACCTGACTATGAACTAGAGTGCTTCCTGGCTCATCTAAAGTACAGTGATAACTAATGTCCAGAATGTTGAAATGCTGTGACACATGCTGTTTCTTGTTGATCAAATATCTTTGCATTTTCTCTTTAAACAACAACAACAAAAACAACGTGGCTGCGCATGGTGGCTCACGCCTGTAATCCCAGAACTTTGGGAGGCTCTGAAGCAGGCGGATTACCTTTGAGGTCAGGAGTTCAAGACCAGCTTGGCTAACATGGTGAAACCCCATCTCTACTAAAAATACAAAAATTAGCCAGGTGTGGTGGCACGTGCCTGTAATCCCAGCTACTTGAGAAGCCGAGGCAGGAAAATCGCTTGAACCTGGGAGGTGGGGGCAGCCGTGAACTGAGATTGCACCATTGCACTCCAGCCTGGTGGCTGACAGAGCAAGACTCTGTCCCCCCACCTCAAAAAAAAGGGGCCAGGCACAGTGGCTCAGGCCTGTAATTCCAGCATTTTGGGAAGCTAGGGCAGGTGGATCACTTGAGATCAGGAGTTCAAGACCAACCTGGCCAACATGGTGAAACCACATCTCTATTAAAAATAGAAAAATTAGCCAGGTGTGGTGGTGGGCACTTGTAATCCCAGCTACTTGGGCGACTGAGGCAGGAGAATTTGCTTGAACCCAGGTGAGGGAGGTTGCAGTGAGCCGAGATTGTACCAATGCACTCCAGCCTGGGCAACAGAGTGAGACTCCACCTCAAAAACAAACAAAAACAATGCTAGCTACCAGTATGTAATTTCATATTTAGATATGTTTGTTTCAAACCCCCATCTGCATATGGGGAAACTTAGCATCTCTCTTACTATCCTTGCAGATTCTTGAGGGACTTATGTTTCTTCTAGTCATCTCTGGCTTCAATTTTCTTCTGCTAAATTTGTAATCCCTGATATGCTGTTTTATTTTTTTCTTTCTGCACATGACACCATTTTACTCATGGTACCATTCCATCCCTGTATTTCCCTGAAGCGTCATGGACTCTGTGCATCAAATTACCCTGAAGCTTGGTGGCTTGAAGTAACAATAAATATTTGTTATTTTGTACCAGTTATATGCATCATGAATTTGGGAGTAACTTAGCTGTGTGGTTTTGGCACAAAGAAGTCAAGATAGTCAAGATGTCAGCCAGGGTGCAGTCATCTGAAGGGTTGACTGGGGCTGGAGGACCCATTTCCAAGATAGTACACTCATCTGGTGGTGGGAGTTGGTAGGAAGCCTTAGCTCTGAATCCATGGATTCCTTTTTTTCTCATGTAGAAAAATTCAGTCTTCTTGTGGCGTGTGGTGGTGCATGCCTGTAGTCCTACCTACTTAGGAGCTTGATGCAGGAGGACTGCTTGAGCCCAGGAGTTCAAGACCAGCCTGGGGAAAGAAAGAAAGAGAAGGAAGGAAAGGGAAGGGGAGGAGAGGGCAGGGGATAGGAGAATGGCTCACATCTGTAATTTCATCACTTTGGGAGGCTGAGGTGGGTGAATTACTTGAGGTCAGGAGTTCAAGACCAACCTGGCCAACATGGTGAAACTCTGTCTCTAATAAAAACACAAAAATTAGCTCTGCATGGTGGTGCATGCCTGTAGTCCTAGCTACTCAGGAGGCTGAAGCACAAGAACTGGGGAGGCAGAGGTTGCAGTGAGCTGAGATCACACCACTGCACTCCAGCCTGAGCGACAGGATAAGGCTCCGTCTCAAAAAAGAAAAAGGAAAATTGAGTCTTCTTTTTGTCTTTAGCCATGTAGATCATGTCCTGAGGACTTTACCTTTCTTCTTTCTTGAAAGGACCTATAAGACTAAATGAGATAACACGTGGAAGCTCTGAAAATCCTTAAGGGAGGAAGGCCCTATGAAAATAAATTTCTGTATATCACATGTGCACATCATTAGCTTAACTTAGATCACTGAATGATTATACATGAAAGAAAAAAAATGTAACATTTATGAAGTCAAGGTTTTTATTCTAGAGTTTTAGTTTCAAGGTTTAATTTTCTGGAAAACTTGCAGCATCTCTGAGAAATTTCTGATGGCGGGGAAAAGAAAAGGCCTTACTCAGCAAAATAAATAAAAGAACTGAACCCCTGAAATTTTGGGGAAAATTAACAATTTTAATGTAGTTTTAGTTGTAATGAGAATGTGAGTAGTTTATTTTAAATACTACAATAATGTTTTATCTTATAATAATGGGTATTCAGTAAAGTCTGCTAATTTTAAAATATATATTTTTCTCTGAAACTGTTAACCTTGCTTAACTCTTAAACCTTTTCTAATCCTTACATTTTGAAACATGTTTTGCCTATAATATTTATACTTGTTGCAGAGAATAACAAGGGTTTAAGCATTTAAAAAACATATTTTCATTGAAAATTATGTACCTACTTTTAAAAAACTCTTGGAAGTAACTGGTATTCAGCGTTTAATGATGATATTTAGTGTTTTCAAGCACGCTTTTCTTAGTCCACTTGGGCTGCTATAACAAAATATCATAAACTGGATTTTTAAAACAGCAGAAGTTTATTTTTTAAAGTTCTGGACACTGGAAGTCCAAGATCAAGTTGTCAGTAGATATGGTGTCTTGTTAGGGCCACTTTCTGGTTCTTAGAAGGCACCTTTTCACTGTGTCCTGCATGGTAGAAGGGGCAAGGGAGTTCTCTGGGGTCTCTTATTTATTTTATTTTGTTTTAATTTTTTTTTTTTTTTGAGATGGAGTTTTGCTCTTGTCACCCAGGCTGGAGTGCAGTGGTGTGATCTTGGCTCACTATAACCTCTGCCTCCCAGGGTCAAGAGATTTTTCTTCTTCAGCCTCTCAAGTAGCTGGGATTACAGGTGCCCACCACCACGCCTAGCTAATTTTTTTGTATCTTTAGTAGAAACAGGGTTTCACCATGTTGGCCAGGCTGGTCTCAACTCCTGACCTCAGGTGATCCACTTGCCTCAGTCTCCCAAAGTGCTGGGATTACAGGCGTGAGCCACAGCACCTGGCCCTCTTATTTTTTATTTATTTCATTTATTTATTTTTGAGACGGAGTCTGACTCTGTTGCCCAGGCTAGAGTGCAGTGGTGTGATCTCACTGCAACCTCTGCCTCCCAGATTTAGGTGATTCTCCTGCCTCAGCCTCTCAAGCAGCTGGGATTACAGGCTTGTGCCACCATGCCTGGCTAATTTTTATATTTTTATTAGAGACCTGGGGTTTCACCATGTTGGCCAAGCTGATCTCGAACTCCTGACCTCAAGTGGTCTGCTGGCCTTGGCCGGGGTTTTTTTTTTGAGACAGAGTTTTGATCTTGTTGCCCAGGCTGGAGTGCAATGGCGCGATCTTGGCCCACTGCAACCTCTGCCTCCTGGGTTCAAGTGATTCTCTCGTCTCAGCCTCTTGAGTAGCTGGGATTACAGGCGCCTGCCACTACTCCCATCTCATTTTTGTATTTTAGTAAAGGCAAAGTTTCACCATGTTGGCCAGGCTGGTCTCAAACTCTTGACCTCAGGTGGTCCACCCGTCTCGGCCTCTCAAAGTGCTGGGATTACAGGTGTGAGCCTCCCTGAAGTCTCTTTTATAAGGGCGCAAATCCCATTCACGACGATTCTGCCCTCATGAAGTTATCACTTCCCAAATGCCTCACTTCCTAATACCACCATGTTGCTGATTGGGTTTCAACATATGAATTCTGGGGGCCACAAAAATTCAGACCATGGCAACACTTAAAAAGTTATTTGAATGAGGCCGGGCGCGGTGGCTCAAGCCTGTAATCCCAGCACTTTGGGAGGCCGAGGCGGGTGGATCACAAGGTCAAGAGATCGAGACCATCCTGGTCAACATGGTGAAACCCCGTCTCTACTAAAAATACAAAAAATTAGCTGGGCATGGTGGCGTGTGCCTGTAATCCCAGCTACTCAGGAGGCTGAGGCAGGAGAATTGCCTGAACCCAGGAGACGGAGGTTGCGGTGAGCCGAGATTGCGCCATTGCACTCCAGCCCGGGTAACAAGAGCGAAACTCCATCTCAAAAAAAAAAAAAAAAAAAAAAAAGTTATTTGAATGAATGTGTAAGACTTTTTATTTCTTTCACATGTTGCTATTTCTACAGTCATTTGACTATATGATTAATAGAGGAATTTGGAGAGAATATTGCAAATGTGACTTCAAGGGTAATTTATTTCATGTAGGTATTTAAGAAACAATGAACTTAATACTTGAATTATGTGTACCTTTTTCTAGGGAACTTCAAGTTAAATCAGCAAAATTCAGCAGGGAAAAATGAACTGGGTTAACCCTGTCTCAAAGGTACAAAGAAATAGAACAGCCCTCTCCTACCTACCATCTCTGTGTGTTGTAAAGTCAAGGAGATTATTTTACTTAAGATGTAAGTTAAAGAAACTTATTTACAAAATGTATTTATATGACAGTTTGATGTGCTTTATTTTTCTGCAGGACTCAATTACTGGACTTGTCAACTCCGCCAGTGTATGTGCCATTTCTCTTCCATTATGAGTGGACCGATTGTATTGCACATTTGTCTGGCTTTCTGTAGCCTTCTACTTTTCAACATTGCCACACAATGTCTGGCCTTCCCCAAAATAGAAAGGAGAGAGGTAACACATGTTCATGCAGAAAAAGGGCAGTCCGATAAGATGAACACCGATGACCTAGAAAACAGCTCCGTTACCTCAAAGCAGACTCCCCAACTGGCGGTCTCTGAAGATCCAATGATGGTGTCAGCAGGACCATTGGCAACATCATTAAGTAAAGCATTCTCGATTAACAAAGAAACGCAGCCTGGAGGAGCTGGGCTCATGCAGACTGAACACCCTGGTGTTTCCACTGCTGCTGAGTCAGCTGTCCCAGCAGGTGAAGAAGTATTTGGTTCCAGCCAGCCAGAGAGAATATCTCCTGAAAGTGGACTTTCCAAGTCCACGTTAACCATTGCTATCACTGCAACTGCTTCTCTGACTATTGGTGCAAAGCAGGAACTCCTTACAAGTACTAACTTTCAGCCCATTGTAGAAGAGACCACAGAAGCTGCAAAAGGTTTTCTGAAGTATATGGATAATCATTCATTTACAACTGAAAGTCCGGAAGGAGTTGGTTTGGGACATTCACCTTCATCCTACGTGAATGCTAAGGAAATGCTGACCACCAATCTGAGGACTGAGAAATCTGAAGCAGACATAGACCATAGGACAACTTCTTTTCCTGATGCTGAGTCCACAGCAGGCACTGAGCCTGGAAACCTCCCACCTGATAAGGAGAAGCCTTTGCAAATGACAGGTGATAACACCCAGGCTGCTGCCACCAGGCAACCACTCACAACTTCGGAGTACAACCTGAGCGTTCAGCCAGAAACTGACAGTCTGCTGGGAGCCGCAGAAGTCACAGTGAGTGCCAGCACAGCTGTTCCAGCTACCTCTGCCTTAAGTGGCGAGTGGGATGACACCAAATTAGAGAGTGTAAGCCAGATAAGGACCCCCAAGCTTAGAGACAATGCAGAGACTCAGGTGAGAATGGAGACATCTCAGATAGCACAAGTAAGCCATGAGGGTATGGAAGGGGGCCAGTCTTCGACAGAGGCTACGGAAGTGGCTCTGGGGCTGCCTGAAGGGGAAACACACACGGGCACAGCCCTGCTAACAGTGCATGGGAATGAGAGATCACCTGCCTTCACTGATCAGAGTTCCTTTACCCCCACAAGTCTGATGGAAGACACGAAAGTTTCCATTGTTAACTTGCTCCAAAGTACGGGAGACTTCACGGAATCTACCAAGGAACATGATGCCCTGTTTTTCTCAGAGACCACTGTTTCTGTCTCAGAATATGAGTTGGAGGCAGACCAACTGTTGGGAAATACAATGAAAGGTAAAAGAAAGGAAAAGAAAAACAGGCTTTGATTTAATTTGGAACCTTTCAATTTGTTTTTTTTAAATTGCAATTTAGAAATAGGTTGACATTTTAATGAAAAGTAGGCCAGGTCTGGTGGCTCATGCCTGTAATCCCAGCATTTTGGGAGGCTGAGGTGGGAGGATTGCTCGAGCCCAGGATTTTGAGACCAGCCTGGGCGATATAGTGAGATCTATTCTCTAAAGAAAGAATAAAAAGATGAAATTAAAAAAATAAAGAAGTATACAAATACGTTATCCATTTTATGTAAAGATTATACCCAATTCCTGTAATCTCAGCACTTTGGGAGGCTGAGGCAGGCAGATCACTTGAGGTCAGGAGTTTGAGGCCAGCCTGGCCAACATTGTGAAATCCTGTCTCTACTAAAAATACAAAATTAGCCAGGTGTGGTGGTGCACGCCTGTAATCCCAGCTACTCGGGAAGCTGAGGCAGGAGAATCGCTTGACTCTGGGAGGCAGAGGTTGCAGTGAGCTGATTGTGCGACTGCACTCTAGCCTGGGCAACAAGAAAAAAACTCCCTCTCAAAAAAAAAAAAAAAAAAAACATTACACCCAAATATAAACCCTGCCTATAGACTAGTGGCCTTCAATTGGGGACAGTTTTGTTTTGCTTTCCCCTTTCTCCAGGGGACATTTAGCAATGTTTGGAGACATTTTTAGTTGCTAGAACTGAGGGGTGCTACTAGCATCTAGTGGGTAGAGGCCAGGGATATTGCTAAATATCTTAGAATACATAGGACAGTCCCCAACAACAAAGAATTATTCTAGCCAACATGCTAATAGATCTGAGGTTAAGAACCCCCAGACTATTATTTTTATTTTAGACTAATATTTTTTAAACATTTTACTATGAAAATACATAAATATACAAGAAAATGTGAAAGAATTAGCTATATGTTTAAACTGTAATAAACAATATTGGATACTTATATACACATAGCTGTAAAATATGCTAACGTCCCTTATGTTTCTTACAAAAGAAAACTTTAGGTAAGTACTGTAGTTGTCTCATAGTATTAACCATATGAATTTGATTTTCTAATTTTGTTTTCCTAAAAAGAAAACATTTCAAAACAAGTGGGGTGTGTGTGGGGGCAGGAGAGATAAATCATCTGCTTGCGTGGTTCTGCGTTTTCTACTTTCTTTTAACCTTAACATTTGTGAATATTATAAGCTAGAAAGCCTTCTATTTGTTGTTGATGGATAATGATTTTCTTTTATTATGGGCAGTTGGACAGACAACATTGGGAAGGAAAAGCTTAGTGTAATGTATACATGCTCATTTCAAATTGTTTTGGAACATGTACAACATATTGCTTCAGCCAAGTAGCCCAATTAATGGAAAATATTGAATCAGTAATATGTTTTATAAGGTGTTATTGAGATTGAGTTAAATGATGAAAGATCACTTGATAAATGACAAAAATTGAATTTTACGTGTCTAATTCATTTTTATTTAAAGACTGAAAGACGTAGTTTGCTGTTAAGTTTTCATAGAAGCTTCCACAACTTTTCTTGTAAGTTGGTTTTTACATGGACTTGGGTTCACATGGCCATGAAAACCTTAGATATGACTGAGCAACAAGTTTACTTCAGTTCTTCATAGAACTTTTAGTTTTGGGGCATTAAGTTGTATAGCCCCAGATTGTTCATTACACAATTGAATCCACGATTCTTATGTACTAGACTTGTATTAGCTTCTGCTAATACAGCCTAAGAAGTAAAATGGAATTGGTAATTTCCTGATTATTTTGGTTTTTGAATATGGTTCTTAGTCATAATTGCCTCAGCAAACTAGTCGCTTAACAGTCCACTTCTTTTTATTCCTAGCACATAGCACTATTCCTGGCACATAGTAGGTACTCAATAAATATCTGTTCATTAGATTAACACATGAAGATAGAGAACCATTCAGACTGGAGTTATCCAATGTGATTGCCCAGCTTATCTAAATCAATCAAATGACTTCTAAATGTTCTTTGTACCAAGAGTACCAAGAACAGTAGTCAGATTATTCCTTTTGATTTACTTTTTTTTTTGTCCCATAGAGTTAAAAGGAATGGGAAAGATTTCAGTTCTTGACAGCAGTTGTTACAGAATAGCCAAAATGTTTCACTATTCATTTTCAGGTGATCATAAATATTTTTCTGAAGTAAACAACTCAAATGCTCATCATTTAGAGTCCAGAGACCACGTAGGACATTATCTTCTTCAGAATACGCAATGATGTCTTGTTGTGTTTGGATATTAGCAACAGATGAATATGTTGAGATTATGGCCAGTCCTTTGAGTCAGTTAGCTGCTTCAACTGAAGGTCAGGTTTTAAAAATAATCTATAATGATTTTTTCTCCTACATGAAGTAGGAAGAATGAGAGATGTTGGGAAAATTTAAAGGTTATTTAAATATTTTTTATTACTATTTCTAGTTCTCACTTTTCTTTCTCTAACAACAGTTATTTATTCAAGATACTATGCATTTTGACATTTCTTGCTATTTCATAAAACTACAGACAGAGCCTGCATATTTATTTTTGCATATGTGTTCTCAAAAGTGTTCATTATACTTTCAAACCTGAAGGCAATGTAGAGAACACCCACTGCTTAAAATGGTAGAACTATCTGTTATTGCCTTCCTGTGGCAAACAGCATTGCCCCATGTGCTAGAGGTACAGAAGGACAATGAATCCTGGCTCTCAAGGGATTTACAGTAATATTGGAGAAAGGAAAAAAGAGAAAAAACCCAAACAATGATATAGAGTGCAAATATGAAACTCATGTAAGAACCTTACCCTAACTCACGTTGTTTGTCCTATAGCCAGGCATATCAATCCATCAAATGTAAAAATGTCTTCAATTCAAAAGGAAAAATAGTGTAAACTGGATGAGTACCAAGAAAAGGAACTGCTTATAGTGAAAAAGAAATACACATTATTTTAAAGCAAATACATTGTTTTCAAGGCAACTTTTTTTTTAAAGTAATAGGATATACCATAATGTCATTAATAAAAACTTAGAGAAATGTTTTTTAAGCTGTCCCTATAATGTTATTTTTCATTGTGTAACTTACTGATCTTGCTAAATACTTTGTATCTGGAACTAATATTTAAAAAGAGAGACAACAAAGTCTTCCAAAAATTATGTTTTTAGTAGTTGTTCAGTACAGTGTTTGAAATTTCTAGCATAAGAAGAGGGCAAATCTTGACTTATAAGTAGTCTGTAGAAGGCAAAACATTTATATGATCTGAAGAGAAACCAGGGTATAATTATAAATAGTCTTTAATACTGTATTTGAGGGAATTACAATGTTGTGAAGAAAGTGGATGTATGACAGATAATGTCATACCCTACGGTTCTATTCATTTCCTTTTCTGACCTAAAAGCAAATGCACAACTTCTACAGAGGCATCTCCAAGTTGTTCCTTGATCATAGTTAGCTCAGTGGTTAAGAGTACTGGCTATGTGACCAAAGGCGGGCTTCTCAGCTTTTCTAAACCTAAGTTCTGTAAAGTGGATTAATAATAGCTGATATTTATTGAATACTTACCAAATACAAGGTGTTTTACCTGTGTTATTGAATTTAATCTTTGTAGCAACTCTATGAGATAGATACTATTATTATCTCCATTTTATAGCCAAGGAAACTCAAGGCTAACATGTGAAATAATTGGTTTATGATCATACAGCTAGAAAGTGACTAAGTAAGACAGGTTGGCTGTAGAGCCTGCATTCTTGACCTCTGTGATACAGCTTCCACGGTATGGTAGTAGTACCTATTTTTCCATAGTACATACAGGAGGATGCATGAGGTACTGTATCCACACACTTAGCATGGTGTTTATGGCACATCATAGAAACTCAGTAAACATTAATTATAATTATTGCTTCTTTATTTTAAAATGCTAGCTTCTCTTGACCTTCCAGAAATGCAAATATGAAAATTAATGTATTGTATACAAATGTTTCTGAGAAGTTTTGAGTGTAACTTAGTTCTGTATAACTTAGTTTCTTAACAAACTGATTATGTTGTCATTCAAACATATGCCTGAAAGGGAGCTCAGCCATTGACCTTCCTACTTTGTTTTAGATTTCATTTGAGTTTTTTACACGAACATCTTTATCTCTGTTGCAGATTGATTCACAACTACTGAAAGCAGTGACAGAGAAAACATTTATTTACTGTCATTTTATTTCTGAGTTCTCTCTTTGCTTTCCCAGTTCCTGAAATAGCATCTGCTCCCTGCCCCCAATTTATTATATTGTGATGTTTAAAAAAAATAGGGATTTGGTCTATTTTAAAATGTTTTCCTCCCTTTAAGACATCATCACTCAAGAGATGACAACAGCTGTTCAAGAGCCAGATGCCACCTTATCCATGGTGACACAAGAACAGGTTGCTACCCTCGAGCTTATCAGAGACAGTGGCAAGACTGAGGAAGAAAAGGAGGACTTCTCTCCTGTGCCTGATGTTCCTGGTGTTACTCAGCTATCAAGAAGATGGGAGCCTCTGGCCACTACAATTTCAACTACAGTCGTTCCTTGGTTTTTTGAAGTTACTCCCACTGTGGAAGGTCTGTAAGGGAGGAAATTAGACTCTGTTTTGGGGGTGGATCTCTTCTGTAAGTGGACAAAAAAGAGAATGAATGAGGCAGCTGGCATTGCTACCAACACACACACACACACACACACACACACACACACACACACACACACACACCCCCTTACGTGGAGAGGTGTGTGAATTCTGTCTTGTTTGAAGAGGTGTGGCATAGCCTTAAAAGAACAAGGATTTAGTTGGTAAGTGAGGTCTCCTGGTGGCTCACGTCTGGATCCTCAAAGCCCAGATTCTCTGAGAAGACTCTTGCTGTTTGGTAACTCTTCTGCTAGGAGCCAGGGGGAATGAGGCGAAAGCAGCATGGACCTGAACTTGAATTGCAACTTTAGCTTTCAGTAATATTGTGGCCTCAAACCAAGTTTCTTAATGTCTGTAAGCTTTGGTTTGTTCACTTCTAAATAATGCCTATCTGTTTTATAGGTTATTTTAAGAATTTAAAATAATGCCTACAAAGTGTTTTCTACATAGGAGGCCCTCAAATGCTCTGATCTCTTAAAGGCAGTGAAGTTTTCAATCTGTGTGAAAGCTACTACTGTTCTGTAGTCTCTGGACTTGGGAATTCCTGGGGCTAAATTTGGCTGCTTTTAAATTGAGCACATTCCAGACCCAGATCTAGGCTCTTACTCTATGACTTGATTTTGAGAAAGACACTTGGTCTTTCAAAAGTAGTCTTTGAAATATATTTTAGTATATATTAAAAAATATTTTACCTTTGACAATACATTATATAAAATCCATAATATTGTCAATAGAGTAAATGGGAGATTAAAATTTAACAACAAGGTTCTGATTTGAGATAATACATTTTCCTGGGAGATAATACATTGACCTGAAAGTCTTTGCTTTGGGGAGTTGGATTAATGCAATTTGGGAAAGGAGAGCTGACCCAAGGGCCAAACTTACTGTATTATATGATATTGGCTTAATCATATCTTGCCTAAAAAGTGAAAGCACAGACTGGGCGTGGTGGCTCATGCCTGTAATCCCAGCAATTTGGGAGGCCAAGGCGGGCCGATCACCTGAGGTCGGGAGTTTGAGAGCAGCCTGACTAACATGGAGAAACCCTGTCTCTACCAAAAATACAAAATTAGCTAGACATGGTGACACGTGCCTAAAATCCCAGCTACACAGGAGGCTGAGGCAGGAGAATTGCTTGAACCCGGGAGGCGAAGGTTGTGGTGAGCCGAGATTGCGCCATTGCACTGCAGCCTGGGCAACAAGAACAAAACCCTGTTTCAAAAAAAAAAACAAAAACAGAAAGTACATGCTTACATTTGCCTTAATGATTATCTTGTGGGTCAAGTTCTATCTGTTGTGTTTGGCAGAACAAGTGGACACAGTCACAGGGCCAAATGAGGAGTTCACACCAGTTCTGGGATCTCCAGTGACACCCCCTGGAATAATGGTGGGGGAACCCAGCGTTTTCCCTGCACTTCCTGCTTCTGAGACGTCCTCTGAGAGAAGAACTGTTGTTCCATCTATTGCTCGAGTTAATACAGCTGCCTCATATGGCCTGGACCAACTTGAATCTGAAGGTATCCATGTTTTGAAGGGGATCTTTTCAAGGACTGGTTGAGTGAGTCACTGAGCACATGGTTTTGAGAAAGAATGAAGTAGAAGTATATTCAATCAGCAGTATAGATCAGAGGTCAGTAAGCTACAGCTGTGCCAAATCTGGCCTGCCATTTGGTTTTGAATGGCCTGTAGGCTAAGAATAGTTTTTACATTTGGAAATGATTGAAAAAAAGTCAAAAGAAGAATATTTTGTGACATAGAAAAGTTATAAAAATTCAAATATCAGTGTTCAGAAATAAAGCTATATTGAAACACAGCTATACTAATTCATTTACATATATATGTGGCTACTTTTGTGCCATAACAGCAGAATTAAGAAGCTGTGACAGAGGCTCAGTGGCCCACAAAGACTGAAATATTTATGATACAGCCCTTTTTAGAACAAGTTTGCTGACTCTGCTGTGCATCTGTGGTTCTCAACTATAGTTGACCATTGGAATTACCTTGGAGAGCTTTTGAAACATCCCAGTGCCCGAGTTGCCCTCCCAGTGATTCAGATTAAGGTGGTGGAGGGTAGAATCTGGCATCAGCATTTTAAAAGACTGCCTTAGATGATTTCAGTATTCAAGCTGGATTGAGAATACTAGGTTAAAATGAAGACGTTGAATGTTTTCCCACCAGATTTTCCTGGTTACAAATTTTAATGTGGATTATATTTTAATAGCATGGCTCTGGTTGTTAATGCCGTTAATGTTGTTAATTCTCCCTTAGAAACATCTCTGGTTTAGTCTGTGCCACTATTTGGAGATAGGCAGTCTCCAAATACTATTTCCCAAGACATTGGCTTTGAGCATGTAAAAGAAACTTGGGGCCTGGCTGCCTATCAACAAGTAAGAAGACTGGAAATATAACCCATAGTCACTTAATTAATCAGCATTTTGGCAGATGAATAGTTCCTGGCTGGAGGTACAAAATGTCCAGGGATTTATAGTGCAGAATTTCTTCAACTAATCTGGAACACTGATGAGCTTTTAGGCACTCAATTAGGTATGTGTTTGATGCAGTAAAAGACATAGGATGTGCTATTATATACTATGACTTTATATTGTCTACAGCAGGCAAGGTGATTGAACTAGGTTTGCTGCTGACTCTATTGCAGACTTCCTGGGTAACACTGGTTGGCTGCTGACGGAGAAACATGACATTTTAGGAGCAGTGTGGACAATTCCACAGTAGAAGGCTGGTTTAAGAAATAGTTCAAAGTGGGCTTAGAGGCTAACAACTCTTGCGCTCCACATGAAGATAAATATCGAATGACTTTGAGTTTAGCGTCTTATATTAACTGTCTGCTCTCCTTGATACCACCTGGAAAAAGCAGGTTTCCCTAAATTAACCTGAGTTAGACTTGACAGCTTTACCCAGCAGTGTTCATCAAATCAGAGAAAAAAAATGTTTGTGAATAATCCATACTTGTGAAAATGCAGTAATTTTCTAAATTTAGGAGATGATGGCAGTTGTATTGGAATATGTTAGAATTTTCCTGACACACCTAAGGTGTCCTGGAGTCCTAGTTCTTTTCTTCTACACAATTCAATTTTAGCTATTTTTTGATAATATTTTTTTAGTTTTTGATCTAAATTATGATCCTTGTCATGGGTTACAAAGAAAGATTTCTGGTCAAAAGATATTCTTTTTGCTACATTGTTGGGCTTAAGATTTTGAATGAGCACGTTTTTACTCCTAAATGCCAAGGAGTACAACCTATGCTTAATTAGTCTACGCTGATAGTACTATTGTTAGTTTTATGCTGGTGCATCTAGTCCTCCGAAAACTGAATTGACTACCCTGATTTAAACAAATCAACCTACTAGACTCCTGGATGTATTGGAGGCCTTCATTTTCAATGCAGGTTTCCCCATCTTACCCAGGAATATAAGTGCAGTTTGAAGCTTTGACTGGGTGAAGCATTTTAATTCTACCGTAGGTTTCGCCTAGAGGCAGAGAATTTTTTTCTCATCTGGAACACTGTATTACTTATGCCAAGTTATCAGCCTTTCTTGTTTTAGTCTCTGTGATGTATTTATATGTTATTTTAATATTTTCCTTTTCACTAGGGGGCAGTAGCATTTCTCTGCTGAGAAATTGAGAAATGAGGTACTTTTCTCAATGGGATATGGAAAGGGACAGACACCAAAGAAGGAGCGAACCTTTATGGAAATTTCTGAATCCACGACTCTGTTTATCCTTTAAGAGATAACTGACAGCCCAAATCAGTCTAAAAATGATGTCTACTTGCACCCTGTCTTCTTCCCTGCTCCTCACATCTCTGTAACATGATAACTGAGAGTGGGTGTGAGTTTTCAAGGGCTGTCGTAACTAAGTACCACAAACTAGGTGGCTTAAAACAACAGAAATTTATTCTCATGCAGTCTGGAGCCTGCAAGTTGGAAGTTAAGGTATAGGCAGGGCTCTGCTCTCTCTAAGGCCTCTAGGAGAGGAACCCCAGGGTTTCCTTGGCTTGAGGCAGCATGACTCCAGTCTATTCACATAGCCCTCTGTGTCTCTGTGCTCAAATTTCCCTTGCTTTATAAGAACACCAGTGATTGGATTAGGGCCCATCCTAATGACCTCATCTTAATTACATATGCTGAGACCCTATTTCCAAATATAGTTTCATTTGGGGGACACAATTCAACATGTAAAAGAAGGTCTGCTTCTGAAGTTTGCCAGCTGGCTGTGAAGACAGACGTGCCATCTGAGTGATGTGAATTGGAAGAGTGAGGGAAGTTTTGGTGTGTTTTCTAAAAGCCTGCCTTGATAAGTACATGCCACCTTGTGCATATTTCAGTGTTTTTTATCTCGTCAGCAAAAATGCAGTTTGATATTTGAAGGGACAGTGGTTTATTTTTCACCTTGCCTGATACATGTGACTTCTATGTATGACTTTTTTTTTTTTTTTTAGGGAATAAATATTCTCAGAATATTAATGAATACATTATACTCATTTCAGGCATAACTCTACCAGAGTTGTAGTCAGCATCTTTGAAATACAAACATAACAAAAATATTCTAACTTTTTATTCAAATAGGATAATGACAAATTTTATACACATTTTGTAACTGCATAAATTAATTTTTGGATATAATCTCTGTATAGGTTGATTTTCTTCTCTTGTTGAATATTCATGTCCTTCCTGCTCCAAAATGCCAACTTAAAATTTCTGATTACTCTTGAAAACATACTTGGAATGTATTTGGGTTAACTCTTTAAAATATATATATATATATATATATACACACACACACACACACACATATATATGTATATATATACATATGTGTGTGTGTGTGTGTGTGTGTGTGTGTATTTTTAAAGACGGTGTTTCACCATATTGGTCAGGCTGGTCTTGAACTCCCGACCTCAGGTAATCCACCCGCCTTGGCCTCCAAAGTGCTTGGATTACAGGCGTGAGCCACCACACCCGGCTGAAATATTTTAATACTAATATTTCTTACCTACTTAAAGAAGTCTCACTTTATGTATATTAGAAATCTATCTATCTGAAGATATCTACTTACTCTAAATAAATCTAACTATTATTTTATTCTTTTTGTACACCCCCATGGAAGGTAGAAATTAATCTGCGCTCTAAAGTGGTAACAATAATTCTGTAGAATGGAAGGTTGTTGCTTTGGCAGTGTCCCTCATCTGGAAAACTTGAATTCTTGATCTGATTGATCTTATTTAATATTTTCTGTGGGCATACATGTTGAGTATAATCCCATGTTATCATCTCAAGCCTGTATTAGTCTGTTTTCATGCTGCTAATAAAGACATACCCGAGAATGGGTAATTTATAAAGGAAAGAGGTTTAATAAAGGGAAAGAGGTTCCACATGGCTGGGGAGGCCTCACAATCATGGCGGAAGGCAAAGGAGGAGCAAATCACGTCTGACATGACAGCAGGCAAGAGAGCTTGTGTAGGGCAACTGCCCTTTACAAAACCATCAGATCTCTTGAGACTTATTCACTATCATGAGAACAGCATGGGAAAGACCCATCCCCACAATTCAGTTACCTCCCACTGGGTCCCTCCCATGACATGTAGGGATTATGGGAGCTACAATTCAAGATGAAATTTGGGTGGGGACACAGCCAAACCATATCAAATCCCCATTTCCTCATTTATCTCAAAAGGCCTGCTTATTACAGGCCTTATGAAACAAACTCATAGTAATTGACTTGCTGGAGAATTACGTTTAACATAGAGATTTTTAATTCTTAATATCCAGTGGAGAAGCTATGTTTAACTTTTTAAAATAACTTAATTTTAAAAAATACAAGACCAAATATATTTTTTAACTACAGATTTTTTCTTTTCTGACAGTTTTTCCTTGCTTTTCTAAGACTGTTTTGTCTGTCTTTATATTTCATTTTAAAATTATGGTGTTTTTGACATTTTTTCCCCAGCCAGACAGCATACGTGGGGCAGAAAGCTGTTATTATTTTGTCACTCATTGTTTAATGTCTTTTAGAGACATCCATTTTCCTGACTTTTTGTGTGCACATGTGTGCTTGTGTGTGTATATGTGTATTCAGTATCATGGTTGTTTTTTGCAGTCCTGAGATAACACTTCCAGTATTTACTTGCAGTGTCTCTTAATTTCCTCTGCTGAAGAGATAGTGGTGTTATCTCTTTCCTTATCTGGGGTCACTAGTTCTGTCCCCTTCCAGGGTCTTCTTTACTGATAACGGGAATTTCAGGAGAAAGTCATTTCTGAAAAGTATGCCTTCATTCATGTGATTGAATGACATTCTTGGCAGCATGGTGGCTTCACACTGAAGCCACTATCTTTGTCTCTTTCTTGTATTGTCAATCAGAAACAAATTGGGAAATACATTGTTTAAGTAGCATTAGGAAGAAGTTTTAAAGAAATTTTTCTTTAAAGCTCCACTGAGGATACTTAAGAGCTCATGTAACTTTTATAGAAGTGTCTGCTTTTTACCTGCACTTTAATTCACAAAATCAGTTGTTTTGCCCTCCTAGTAATTACTCATTTTCAGACTATTTTCTTATTATTTCTCAATTCTCATAAGAATATTCTCAATTCTCAACTTAGAAGGCAGCTAGAATAGGTATATGAGAAAGAGTATTCAAAATCCCTTCAGGAGGCCATATTTATAAAACCAAGTTTGACTGATTTTCCTTTGGTTGCTGCTGTGTGGAAGTCATGTTAAAGATCAAGAAGAATGTGATAGGCTTGAACTGTCTCCTGCTCCTTGTGATTCTGTAGTTTGAGATTATGAATGTTCACTCTGTGTTAAGAATGAGCACTAGTACTGAATTTTGTTCTGGGAAATGCTTTGGATTTTGATTTAATTTTGCTTCAATGACAGAGCCACTTATCTGATATGCAGTGGGGATGATGTGGAAAAGAGTATTCCATGGAATATGCCCTTCATTTGATTTTAATGATGAACTAAATGCTGTGCCTTCTTTCCCCAGATGCCTGTTCTGTTGAATGGGAATTAAATAAAAATAATAATAATTTTATAACTATTAACATGAACACATGAAACATCTAATACTTATTGCCAAATATGTTAGGGAAGGATGAGCTTTTCTTGTTTTCATTTTTGTGTCATATTAAGTGCCTTACGTGACAGATTATGAAATACAGAATTGCTGGTGATTTCTGTTATCAATTGCCTCTCATGGTAAGTTATTTTGTTGTCTTGTCCTGAAATCATTGTGCTTTCTTTGGCATTTATGACAGAGCTCTATTCCTAAGTGCCTGCATGCTCGGTGGGGTAGTACATCCATTACTTAGCACTCAGAATGGTCATCACGTTTGCTAATAATGCTCACATAGCCCGTGGTACTTCAAAAATATTTAAAATCAATATTGTGAGGTATTGCCATAAAGCAGTGTTCACAAATTCTGCTGTTGAAGAAAGATAACTGACATTTACTCTAGTTTTTCTGGTATGCTTTCCTGCCACGGGGAATTCATTTATTGGTGTAATTGCAATTAAGTTAACCTTGTAGAGTTGGTTACCCTCGTCTGTTTTGTGTGCGCGCGTGTGTGTGTGTGTGTGTGTCTGTGTGTGTGTGCCTTTTTTTGGCCAGTCTAGCACTGCGTAGTAAGCTTACATTAGACACTCAAAAAATTTTACAGAACGGCTCATGATGATGAAAGGATTTAGCTTTGTACATATTTAGTGGTTTTATTTATTCTTTCATTTATGTGTGCATTGAACAAATATTTATTTGGGTATTCAGATGATACCAAGAATAATTGGGGGTGGGTCTTGCACTTAAGGGAGCACAAGTGCTAGTAGAACAGTTAGATACATACAAAACAGAAATGCAACACAGAAGTGAGGACTAAACTCTGATTTTTAAATCTTGCCTGAATTCCTAAGGGATCTGAAGTCATATGCTACAAATGACAAATTCTCATCAGATGGTTTTTTAAATTTAACCCTATGTATCGTGACTTACTTTCCAAACTGACTCTGGCATAACATTATGATATAGGGAAGAAAATCAAAATATTTTACCCCAAAACATATTTCTTTGACATATCTTGAAATGGCCCTGCAAAGCTGTCCTTTCTGGGAGAAAATGTGCTTCTGTAAAGAATCTTCATTAACATAGCTAGATCTTTTTCTTCCAGACCCTCCCAATCCTAAGAGATTAACTAAGGTCTGAGTAGGAAACATTTGACATCTATTGTCTCTAAGAGCAGCCAGTATAAGACTTCAAAAGAACTTTGGTCTCTACAATCTTTACCTTAATCTGAACATTCCCTTTCTATCCATCCCAGGTCTTCCCGACCACCTTGGGTGCATGTTCTTAGGACCTCCTAAGGCCTGTGTCATGGGCCATGTTCACTCATATTTGGTTCAGAATATATCTCTTCAGATATTTTACAGAGTTTGACTCTGTTCATTGACAGAAGGCAGAAAGGATCACAAAAAAATTACAGAAAATGGACTCTAAGAGTCAGGAGAGACTTTAGTTCCATCCTAGAAAAACACTGAATTGGTGTATATGCTTATGTGTGTGTGTGTGTAGGGGGGGTGTGGGGGAGCATTTGTGTTATAGATTTGTGTATATATGTACAGTATGCCGTATAATAAAGTTTTAGTTAGCAACATGCTTCATATATGACAGTGGTCCCATAAGATTATAATAGGGTACTTTTACTGTACCTTTTCTAATTTTTACATGCACAAATGCTTACCATTGTGTTACAGTCACCTACAATGTTCAGTACAGTAACTTGCTATACAGGTTTGTAGCCTAGGAGCAACAGGCTATACTGTATAGCCTACGTGTATAGCAGGCTACACCATATAGATTTGTGTATGTATACTCTGTGATGTTTGCATGATGACAAAATTGCCTAATGACACATTTTTCAGAATGTATCCCCATCATTAAGTGATGTATGACTGTATATTTATAATTTTATTGACAATTTAGAAAAATGAGTGGGGAGAAACCCAAAAATGTGGAAAAATTCTAGAGTAGTGAATAGATGCCATATACACCACACTAGCAATAAATTATTTTATTGACATGCAATCAACCAAGTCACAGCTCACTGGTTAGATGAATTATTTCTTAAGAATAGCTTTTAACAACTGGAAAAACTGCTTTTCCATGAAGAAGAAGCAATCAGGTACTCAGCCTCAGGCTAATAAATATGTAGTTTACGGTAAGCTAGATATTTCTATAGAAAGAGATACCATGTCTCTCTTGAGGGTGATGTTCAGATCCTAGGCAAAAGGATTTGTTCTGAAAGGTTAATCTGGGCACAGACTCTGGGGTTGAGAATTCCTGTGGGCAGTGGTCCAAGCAGGGCTTTCCACATGTGGTGGCTTTTGTGCAGATGCCGAGGCAAACATGTAGCTTGGAATAATATATGGGTAGTAGAGATTTCAAAGATACTTTAGATATTTGCAGAAAATCAAGACATTTTCAAAGGCATGATTTTTCAATATGAGGATAGACATATATAAGTATTCTTTGGTGTAAACATGAGAATTTTATTGCATTGGAGTTCAAACAATTACAAACTTAAAAATACATAGAATAATGTATGGATAGTGTCAACTACACTTTATCAAGGTATATTCATAACCATGAAGTTGTTTTGCCATCAGACTACCTCTTAACCTTTAAATGAATATATATCCGTAAGAGAAAAGATTAGAAGAAAAATGTAATACATCAATTTAAATGGCCTTACAAGATTTAAAAATTATCACACTTGGAAGCATTAAATTAGTCCTGAAAGATTTACATGGATTTTTCCCTCATTTACTAGGGCCTTTTCTTCTCCAGCCATTCTGCCTCCTTCTACATTGCTTATCTCCAGACACAATAGTCTACAGAAATTTCTTCTTCTGTTAAAACAGCATGAAGAATTGGCAACATTTTAGCAGGAAAAGGTGATTCTCCAGGTGGGCAGGTGCCTCACGCAGCTCCCTCTGGATTTTTTCAAGGCATCTGCTTCACATGGTCTCTGAGGAATCCTGTTTCCTATTAAAACTCTGGCTGAGGAAGAGATGTACATCCTTTCACTTGTTTCAATTGAAATTAGCAGAAATTTTTAAAAGAATCAGCTTAAACCTAAGGGGACACAAAGCAAATAAACCCAGAAAGTGAAAGAAACAGAAAATGAATTAGGTTTGCCAGGTACAGATTTCTCTTTGATCTTACCTTCGCTAACGAGTTTCTAGGGCTCGTGGGCTCTGACCCATTCCGTGTTCTGTCTGACAACGTGTTTTATATTCTGTCCCTAAAGCACTGGAATATTATTTCAGGTACTTTGCCAGGCTTTCTGGCATCTCAGTGCTTGGCTTTTTTTTTTTTTTCCCCTATGTAAAGGGTAAACTTCTCATTTTCTACTCCCCATCCCTGCCTCCACATAAAAGAGGCACGACCAAGATATAAATTACTCCTAGGGCTCACCACCAAGTAGTAGTGAGTCCTTACCCCCTGCATACATACTGTCTGTCCTCTTTATAGGTTGAAGGACACATGTTTAATTCCTAGGCAAGTAACAGTCCAACAACTGTCATGATTAATACCATGTATGTGCCACCCTTCAGAGAAAATCTTATCCTAGTTAAAGATGTGATTCATTTCCAGGCAGGATAGCACTGTTCTCACCACACAAGAAATACACCCATGTGATAAAAGGATCATTCTGTCACATTCTATAGCAAATAATACTCAGAGCTTCTCTACTCCACAAATAGGGAGCTATGAAGTTAAGAGTCCAGGAAAGAAACAGAAACAATTCAGCTCAAACTTATTCTCCTCTATGAAGCCTCCTGGACAACCCAGCCCACACTGATGAGTAGAATAAGTGAATGGAAACTGGCTCTCTTCCAGCACTTTGGGAGGCTGAGGCAGGAGGATCGCTTGAGGCCAGGAGTTTGAGACTAGTCTAGGCAACATAGAAAGACTCTCTCTCTCTCTCTCTCTTTATGTGTGTGTGTGTGTGTGTGTGTGTATAGATATATATTAATTAGCTGAGTGTGTTGGCATGTACCTGTAGTCCCAGCTGTTTGGGAGGCTGAGGCAGGAGGATTGTTTGAGCCCAGGAGTTCGAGGCTGAAGTGAACTGTGATCACCCCACTGCATTCCAGCTTGGGTGACAGGGTGAGACCCAGCTTCTTAAAAACAAAAGTTATACTCATTTGAAACATATACGTAACATAATTTAATAAAAATTGGATTGGAGTTCTATAAAGGCATTTAAATATTTATTTTGGAGAGGAAGATAAGGTGTTGTTCAGTTTATTTGTATTCAATCAACATATACTGAGTGCTTATTTTGTGTGAGGCACAATGCTTGATCCTGGGAAGTAGGGCACAAAGATGGTTTAAGGTAAAATCTCTGCCTTCAAGGAGCTAAATGCATGCAAGTATGATAAAACACCACAAATTATTACGTAAGCCTCATTTTAGATAAGTTGAGTCATGTTTTACATTTTGAAGGGGAAACCTACTTTCATACATATTTTTGCATAGTCAATAATCAGCCTAACCAACATATAATTTGTTTTTTGAGTGTATGTGGATTTTTATATATAAGTTTTATATATGTTTGCTTAAAGCAAGTCATCCTTTAAGATGACTAAATTGCTGAAGAGAAAGGTATTATTCCAGATGACTCAGAATTTATAGATATAATATAAATATGGCTTTATGTTTCTCTTTACAGCATACTTGAGAAATAGAATAGGATTGCTGTAGTCTCGTTTTCTAGAGGGAAATATATGAAGCTGTCATCTGAATCAAAAGTGAGTTATTTAATGAGCAGATGTTAAGCCAGGCGCAGTGGCTTAAGCCTGTAATCCCAGCCACTCAAGAAGTTGAGGTGGGAGGGTGTCTGGAGGCCAAGAGTTGAAGACGCAGTGAGCTATAGTTCTGCTACTGCACTCCAGCCTGGGTGACAGAGCGAGACCCTGTCTCTAAAATAAAGGAGCAAGTATTGAACTCTAGAACTTGTAATTATTGCTATCAGGCTCTACCAGTATAACTTTGGGGCAGGATTTATAGAAGATAATGGATAACATACCAATTATATGGACTCATGGCTGAAAAGGAATTATCATGAACAGTAAATGTGAAGGTACTTATGTAGACTGGTATTTTCAGGTTGTTAACCAGATATAGGTAATGCCATTATCAAAAGCAGAATCTTCACATTTAAAGCAAGTAATATTAAATGAAATAAGACAATTATTTATTTATTTGTTTTTGAAACAGGGTCTCACTCTGTTGCTTAGGCTGAAGCAGAGTGGCACAATCACAGCTCGCTGTAGCCTCAGCCTCTGAGGCTCAGACCATCTTTCCACTTCAGCCTCCTGATTATCTGGGACTACAGATGTCTAGCACCCCACCGAGCCAATTTTTGTATTTTTTTGTAGAGACAGGGCTTTACCATGTTGCCCAGCCTCATCTCAAACTCCCAGGCTTAAGCAGTCTGCCTGCCGTGGCTTCCAAAGTGTTGGAATTACAAGTGTGAGCCCCTGTTCCCAACCAAGAAAATATTTAAACAGCTGCCTGAAATGGAAATTGAATCTAAAACATTTTGACAGTGGTGTTTGAAGTGGACCATCTTGTCTCAAACCTTTTATTTTCTCGTGAATGTACCTTTTAAGTATTGTTAAGGCTATAGTGGAGGACATTTTAAATGATTATATTTACTATCATACAGTGAATGGAAAATTTGAAATTTAGTAAAAAGTTTTGAATAAATTTGTATAGATTAATAATGGAGGTTTTAAAAATCATGGCGATAAGGCATTTAACAAGGAGAGAACTGAATAAATTAACAGACATGCATAAGGTAATGTCTCTTTCAACTTTTATTTTAGGTTTGGGGGTACATGTGCAGGTTTGTTACATGGGTGAATTGTGTGTTGCTGTGGTTTCATATACCAATGAATCCCATCACTCAGGTAGTGAGCATGGCACTTGATAGTTTGTTTTTTAGTTCTCTTCCTCCTCCCACCCTCCACCCTTAAGTAGGCCCCAGTGTCTGTTGTTCCCTTCTTTGGGTCCATATGTACTCAACGTTTAGCTCCCACTTATAAGTGAGAGCATGTGATATTTGGTTTTCTGTTCCTGTGGTAATTCATTTAGTTTGATGGCCTCTAGGCACCTCCATATTGTGGCATAGGAAATTATTTTTTATGGCTGTGTAGTATTCCATGGTATATATGTATCACATTTTCTTTATCTAGTCTACCATTGTTGGGCATCTTGGTTGATTCCGTGCTTTTGCTATTTTGAATAGTGCTGCTATGAACATATGAGTGCATGTTCTTTTGGTAGAATTATTTGTTTTCTTTTAGGTGTATATCCAGAAATGGGATTGCTGAATCAAATGGTAGTTCTGTTTTAAGTTTTTTGAGAACTCTCCAAACCGCTTTCCACAGGGGCTGAATTAATTTGCAATCCCACCCACAGTGTACAAGCATTTTCTTTTCTCCATAACCTCAACAGCATCAGTTATTTTTTGACTTTTAATAATAATCATTCAGACTGGTGTGAGATGGTATCTTATTGTGGTTTTGATTTGCATTTATCTAATGATTATTGATGTTGAACAATGATTAGTGATGTTAAGCATTTTTTCATAAGCCTTCTTTTGAGAAGTGTTTGTTCATATCCTTTGCCCATTTTTAATAGGGTTGTTTGTTTTTTGCTTGTTGAATTGTTTCAATTTCTCATAGATTCTGGCTATTAAACCTTTGTTGAATGGATAGTTTGTAATATTTTCTCCACTTCTCTTGGTTGTCTGTTTACCCCCTTGATAGTTTCTTTTGCTGTGCAGAAGCTCTTAAATTTAATTAAGTTCCACGCATCAATTTTTACTTCTGTTGCAAATGCTTTTGGGGACTTAGTCATAAATTCATTGCCAAGGCCAATGTCCAGAATAGTATTTTCTAGAGTTTCTTCTAGGATTTTTATGTCTTACATTTAAGTCTTTAATTCATCTTGAGTTAATTTTTGTATATGGTGAAAGTTAGAAGACCAGTTTCAGTCTTCTGCATTTGGCTAGCCAGCTATCCCAGTGTCAATTATTGAATAGGGAGTCATTTCTTCATTGCTTGTTATTGTTGATTTTATTGAAGATCAGATGGTTGTAGCTATGCAGCTTTATTTTTGATTCTCTATTTGGTAATATTTAATAATATTTGAGATTTTATCTAATTTTAAAATGCATCCAAATTACAGATTCTCTTATGAGTATTTGAAATTGGAGAATTTAAAAAAGGAGTTTGAAAAGCAAATAGAAGCTCTTACTCAGCTCATTGGACCAACTTACAAAGTAGATAATATGGATGATTTTGAATATGGATGCTTTTGGAAAGTACATTATTTGGATTTCAGATTCTGACAGAAAACTAATGGGTCAATAGCAAAATGACTAGATCTTGGGTAAAACATATGCCCTAATAAATTAATGGGGTTACCAGTTGTCAGAAAAATCTGCAAGGATTGTACTTTCTAGCTTGGTGTATTCCAAATATGGGCTGAAACCCAAGGAATTAATTGCAAGGAATAAGCAAACTTGAGAGGTAAGGGTACTCTAGGGCAAATAGTAATATCATTCGTGTACTAGGAGTCTACACTTGGGCCAGTAGGAAGATGAGGAACCTGGATTGAAATTTCCACATTAAGCCCGTGTCTTTGTAAGGGTAATAAAATAAAGTAGTTCCAGGTTTGTATCACATCCTGACTTCCCACAGAAGCAAATCTAAATTCTCTCCAGAAAAAATCATGTCCAATAGAGTCCCACAGGTTTCCCACAGATTAGAATCAAGCAAAGTGAGCAATAAAATAAATATCTTGTAATAAAATATCAACAAATTAACAAGGAAATGAACCACCATGACTGAGCATCAGCAGAAAAGACAAAGCCAAGCAAGACTGACTTACTCTTTACCTAGGACCTTAGATACGAAAACTATCCAGATGTAGATATAAAATCATCGTTTATAAAAGGTTTGAGGAAATAAAAAAATCACAAAAACGAGCAAGTAATAAAACACTATCAAAAATGACCCAGCAGAGTTTTAGAAAGAACCAAATAGAACATTTAGACATATAAATATAATTGTTAGGGGAAAAAGGCCTCAATGACAGGTTAAATATTCCCAAAGAGAGAATTAATAAACTGGAAGATCACTTTGAAGTCATTATAGAGAGTGTAGCACAAAGAGAAAAAATAAGACAACATGAAAGAAAAGCTAAGCTTTATGGAGGGTAGAATGAGAACTTCTCACTTTTTGAATCAGATTTTTGGCAGGAGAAAATAGAAAGAATGGAAGAGATATGGAGACAATAGAGAGATAAGATTTGTAGTGGTAATGGCTGAAAAATTTTCCCAAACTCTGACAAGACATGAATCCATGGACTTAGGAAACACAAAATGTATCACACAAGATAAATAAACCATCAAAAATGCAAACGCAGGCACACCAAAAGATGTACAGGAGTGTTGACAGCAACATTGATTATTTGAAGAAGCAAAACACTTGAAATAATCTAAATTCTAACCATCACCAGTAGAATAGACAAATAAGTTGTTCTATGTTAATACAATGGAAAACTACATGGCACTAAATATGAATGGATGGTTGTCACATGCAGCCATACGGTTGGAGCTCGCAGTGAAAGAAACTAGATACTAAGAAATTCATACAATGTAATTCCATTTATAGAAATTTCAAAAACTGGCAAAACTAATCCACGGTGTTAGAAGTCAGAATAGTGCCTACCCTTGGGGTAATAATGGTGGTATGAAGGGGCCTTCTGGTACAATAGAATGTTGCTTTTTAAAAAAGAATCTGGGTGATGAATATGCTGGTTCACTTTGTAATAGTTTACTAAGTTGTACACTTATGGTTTGTCAACTTTTTGTTTGTATGTTCTACAACAATAAAAAAAGTTAAAAACAGGAATTCTCAACAAGTTACTTTGTAATGAAATGAAAGAATAATGAAGACAAAGAGAGAAATTTGAAGATCCAGGCTTAAAGGAAAACAGCCAGGGGAAAAAGATAGATTACCTACAAAGGAACAAAATTTAGGCTGAGAGCAGACTTAGCAGCAATAGTGGAAATGGAAACCAGAAGACAGGAGAATCTCTTTAATGAGATAGGAGAAATTAATGAATAACCTAAAATTATGTGCCCCTACTTTTAAAGAACAAAGGTAAAAATACTGGCAACAGATTTTAGAAAAGAACTTATGAAGGCGTTACATTTAAGGAAGAAGAAAGATAATTCTAGAAGGAGGTACTGAGATGCAAGAAGAAATAGTGAACAAATAAACTGGTAAATATGTACATAAATCATAAGCACTCTGTATAAAATATAATGATTTCTAATTTACAGAGTAAGAAGAGAGGACAGAGCTAAAGTAGTGGACAACAGTATTTAAATTGTGAAGATATAGTCAGGATTAAAGAGCTCTAAAGACCTTCTTATTTGAGTGCAAGATAGTGATTAAGTTCAGTCTTTGGTTAGTTAAATATGTATCGTAAAATATAAGAGTAACAGCTGAAAAAAATGCAGTAGGCAGTAAAATGTATAATTTATAAACCAGTAGTGGGGGAAAATAGAATAAGGGAAAAAAGTCAATAAAAAAGAAAAATCAAGCACAGATAAAGTGGAAAAAATAAAGTAACAAACATAAATATATCAATAATGACAATAAATACAAGTGGGCTAATTATTATGTTAGCCAGAGGTTTCTTGTTGACACCCTTTATCTGTATTGTGGACTGAATTTTGTCCGTAGAAAATTTATGTGTTGAAGACTTAATCACCAATGTGATTGTATTTGGAGATAGGGCCTGTAAAGGGATAATTAAGTTATATGAGGTCATAAGAGTGGGGCTAAATCCAATAGGACTGGTGTCCTTATAAAAAGAGAAAGAGGGCTGAGGGTGGTAGCTAATGCCTGTAATCCCAGAACTTTAGCGAGGCAAAGGCAGAAGGATTGCTTGAGACCAGGAGTTTGAGACCAGCCTAGTTACTATAATGAGACCCTAATCCTTATAAAAAATGAAAACAATTAGCTGGGCATAGTGGCATGCACCTGTAGTCCTAGCCACTTGGGAGCCTGAGGTAGAAGGATCGCTTGAGCCCAGGAGTTCAAGACTGCAGTGAGCTGATTGTGTGACTGCACTCCAGCTTGGGTGACAGAGTGAGACCATCTCTAACAACAACAACAACAATAACAGTAAAGAAAAAAAGTTTAAAAATACAGAAGGAAGAAGAAAAAGAGACACTAGAGAGTTCTCTGTGAGAGAGGAAATGTCATGTAAGGACACAGCAAGAAGGTGATCATCTGTAAGCCAGGAAGAGAGGCCTTACCAGAAACCCACCTGGCTGGTGCCTTGATCTTGGACTTTGAACCTTCAGAACTGTGAGAAAACAAATTTCTGTTGTTTAAGCCACCTAGTTTTTGGCATTTTTAAATGACAGCCCAAGTCACCTAACACCATTAAATTGTCTTTTCTTAGTTTGCTGAATGCTTCGATTTTGTTGTTTTTCTTTTGGTTTTGGACATTATGTAAATGTTGGATTTTTATCAAATGCTTTTTCTGCATTGATATTTCTGTACCTTTTAAGATGATATGGTTTTCTTTTTTAGGCTGTTACTATATTGAATTATACTCATTGGTTTTTGAATACTAAAATAGCTTTATATTATTATACATTATCCTTATTGGTTTTTGAATACTAAAATAGCTTTATATTATTATACATTATCCTTATGTATTATATTTAATTTGCTAAAATCTTCAAAAAAATATAAGACAAAAGTATTATTTGAAATATATAAAATACTGTTCTCAACTGTTAGCAAATATGTTATCTTCAATCACACATGAAATATTTATAAAAATTGGCCATAAACCAGTACATTAAAAAAAATCTTCACTGGGCATGGTGGCTCATGCCTATAATCCCAGCACTTTGGGAGGCCAAGGCAGGTGGATGATCTGAGGTCAGGAGTACAAGGCCAGCCTGACCAATATGGTGAAACTCCATCTCAATTAAAAATAAGCCGGGTGTGGTGGTGTGTGCCTGTAATACAAAAAATTAGCTGGGTGTGGTGGTGTTTGCCTATAATTCCAATGACTCAGGAGGCTGAGGCAGGAGAATCACTTGAACCTGGGAGGTGGAGTTTGTAATGAACCAGGATGGCACCACTGCACTCCAGCCTGGATGACAGAATGAAACTCCATCTCAAAAAAACCAAAACAAAACAAAACAAAAACTCAATAAATTTTAAAGAATTGATATCATGCAGGTTGTACTCTCTGATGGTTGTGCAATTAGGTTAGACATTCACAATAAAAGGTAAATTGCCCCATACTTTTGAAAATATATATATACATATTTTATTGGACTTTGGGTTCTGGGGTACACGTGCAGATCATGCAGGATTGTCGCAGAGGTACATACATGGCGAGGTGGTTTGCTGCCTCAATCCCCCTGTCACCTGTATCTGGCATTTCTCTCCATGTTATCCCTCCCCAACCTCCCTACCCGCCGCTGTCCCTCTGCTAGTCCCCCCCAACAGACCCCAGTGTGTGATGCTCCCCTCGCTGTGTCATGTTTTCTCATTGTTCAACACCTGCCTATGAGTGAGAACATGCAGTGTTTGATTTTCTGTTCTATGTCAGTTTGCTGAGAACGATGGTTTCGAGATTCATCCATGTCCCTACAAAGGACACAAACTCATCATTTTTTACGGCTGCATAGTATTCCATGGTGTACATGTGCCACATTTTCCTTGTCCAGTCTATCATCAATGGGCATTTGGGTCGGTTCCAGGTCTTTGCTATTGTAAACAGTGCTGCTATGAATATACGTGTGCATGTGTCTTTATAATAGAACGATTTATAATCCTTTGGATATATACCCAGTAATGGAATTGCTAGGTCAAATGGAATTTTGATTTCTGGGTCCTTGAGGAATTGCCACACTGTCTTCCACAATGGTTGAACTAATTTGCACTTTCACCAACAGTGTAAAAGTGTTCCTATTTCTCCACATCCTCTCCAGCATCTGTTGTTTCCAGATTTTTTAATGATCGCCATTCTAACTGGCGTGAGATGGTCTCTCAATGTGCTTTTGATTTGCATTTCTCCAATGACTAGTGATGATGAGCGTTTTTTCATATGTTTGTTGGCCTCATATATGTCTTCTTTTGAAAAGAGTCTCTTCATGTCCTTCACCCACTTTTGAATGGGTTTGTTTGTTTGTGTTCTTGTAAATCTATTTTAGTTCTTTGTAGATTCTGGCTATTAGCCCTTTGTCAGATGGGTAGATGGCAAAAATTTCTTCTCATTGTGTTGGTTGCTAGTTCACTGTATTATTGTTTCTTTTGCTGTACAGAAGCTCTGGAGTGTAATTAGATCCCATTTTTCTATTTTTACTTTTGCTGCCAATCCTTTTGGTGTTTTAGTCATGAAGTCCTTGCCTATGCCTATGTCCTGAATGGTTTTGCCTAGGTCTTCTTCTAAGGTTTTTATGGTGTTAGGTCTTATGTTTAAGTCTTTAATCCATCTGGAGTTAATTTTAGTGTAAAGTGTCAGAAAGGGGTCCAGTTTCTACTTTCTGCACATGGCTAGCCAGTTTTCCCAACACCATTTATTAAACAGGGAATCCGTTACCTATTGCTTGTTTCTGTCAGGTTTGTTAAAGATCAGGTGGTTGTAGATGTGCGGCAGCATTGCCTCTGAGGCCTCTGTTCTGTTTCATTGGTCTGTATCTCTGTTGTGGTACAGTAATCAAAACAACCAGTACCATGCTGTTTTGATTACTGTAGCCTTGTAGTATAGTTTGAAGTCAGGTAGCGTGACGCTTCCAGCTTTGTTCTTTTTTTTTTATCTTTATTTTTTTTTTCGTTTGGGTTTTTTTTGGTTATGTGGGCTCTCTTTTGGCTCCATATGAAGTTTAAGATGTTTTTTTCCAGTTCTGTGAAGAGGGTCATAGGTAGCTTGATGGGGATAGCGTTGAATCTGTAAATTACTTTGGGCATTATGGCCATTTTCACAATACTGATTCTTCCTAACCATGAGCATGAAATGTTTTTCCTTCTGTTTGTGACCTCTCTTATTTCCTTGAGCAGTGGTTCATAGTTCTCCTTGAAGAGGTCCTTTACATCCTTTGTTAGTTATATTCCTAGGTATTTTATTCTCTTTGTAGCAATTGTGAATGGGAGTTTGCTCTTGATTTGACTCTCTTTTAATCTGTTATTGGTATATAGGAATGCTTGTGATTTCTGCACATTGATCTTGTATCCTGAGACTGCTGAAGTTGCTTATCGGTTTCAGGAGATTTTGGGCTGAGATGATAGGGTCTTCTAAATATACAATCATGTCATCTGCAAATAGAGACAGTTTGACTTCCTCCTTTCCTAATTGAATATCCTTTATTTCTTTTTCTTGCCTGATTGCTCTGGCTAGAACTTGCAATAGTATATTGAATAGGAGTGGTGAGAGAGGGCATCCTTGTCTAGTGCCAGATTTCAAAGGGAATGCTTCCCGTTTTTCCCATTCAGTATGATATTGGCTGTGGGTTTGTCATAAATGGCTTTTATTATTTTGAGATATGTTTCTTGGATACCTAGTTTATAGAGAGTTTTTAGCATAAAGGGCTGTTGAATTTTGTTGTAGGCCTTCTCTGCATCTGTTGAGATAATCATGTGGTTTTTGTCTTTGGTTCTGTTTATGTGGTGGATTATGTTGATAGACTTGCGTATGTTGAACCAGCCGTGCATCCCCCAGATGAAGGCCACTTGATCGTGATGGACAAGCTTTTTGATTGCTGTTACAATCAGTTTGCCATTATTTTATTGAAGATTTTTGCATCTATGTTCATCATGGATATCGGCCTGAAGTTTTCTTTTTTTGTTGAGTCTCTGCTGGGTTTTGGTATCAGGATGATTTTGGTCTCATAAAATGATTTGGGAAGGATTCCCTCTTTTAATATTGTTTGGAATAGTTTCAGAAGGAGTGGTATCAGCTCCTCTTTGTATGTCTGGTAGAATTTGGCTGTGAACCAATATAGACCTGGACTGTTTTTGGTTGGCAAGCTATTAATTGCTGCCTCAACTTCTGCCCTTGTTATTGGTCGGTCTATTCAGGGTTTCAACTTCTTCCTGGAATAGGCTTGGGAGGGTACAAGTGTCCTGGAATTTATTCATTGCTTCCAGGTTTACTAGTTTATGTGTGTAGAGTTGTTTGTAGTAATCTCTGATGGTGGTTTGTATTTCTGTGAAATCTGTGGTGATATCCTCTTTATCGTTTTTTATTGCATCTACTTGGTTATTCTGTCTTTTCTTTTTTATTAATCTGGCTAGTGGTCTGTCTATTTTGTTGATCTTTTCAAAAAAACAGCTCCTGGATTTATTTATTTTTCGAAGTGTTTTTTTGTGTTTCTGTCTCCTTCAGTTCTGCTCTGATCTTAGTTATTTCTTGCCTTCTGCTAGGTTTTGAGTTTTCTTTGATCTTGCTCCTCTAGCTCTTTCAATTTTGATGGTAGGGTGTCGATTTTAGATCTTTCCTTGCTTCTCACATGGGCATTTATTGCTATAACTTTTCTAATGGTAAATTTTTAACCTTTAGAAAGCTTCCTCGATGAGTTTGTTCACTTTAAAAAATAAAGTTTCCATTATTGTATAACATGGTAACTGTAGTTAATAACAATATATTGTATTCTTGATAAATGCTGAGAGTGGATGTTAAGTGTCCTCACCACAAAAAAATAACTATGTGAAGTAATTTATATGTTAGTTAGGTTTAGTCACTCTGTAATACATATATACTTCAAAACATCATGTTGGACATGATAAACACATACAATTATCAGTTAAAAAAAAAACCAAAAAGCTTCTATTAGAAAAGAGGAAAGGCTGAAAATGAATGATCCAAGTAACTTCCACCTTAAGCTCTGTTGATATGGTTGGGCTCTGTGTCCCCACCCAAATGTCATCTTGAGTTGTAATCCCCCATGTGTTGAGTGTTGAGGTGGGGACTTAGTGGGAGGTGATTGGATCATGGGCGTGGTTTTCCCATGTGGTTATAGTGTATTCTCATTAGATCTGATGGTTTTATAATGTTTGAAAGTTCCTCCTTCACACTCACTCACCCTCACTCTGTCTCCTGCCACCTTCTGAATAAGGCGGCTGCTTCCCCTTCCACCACCACTGTAAGTTTTCTGAGGCCTCCCTAGCCATGCAGTACTGTGAGTCAATTAAATCTCCTTTGTTTATAAATTACCCAATCTCAGGTAATATCTTTATAGCAGTGTGAGAATGGACTAATACAGCTATAAAAACAAAGTAGAAGAAACCCAAAGAAAATAGAATGAAATAATAAAAGTAAGATTAAGATTTCTTTATTTTGTTTTTACATTGCATTAATCTAGAACAACTTAATAAACTTTTGACAAAATTTATATGAAAGAGCAAAAGGCCAAGAAATAGCCAATATACTCCTAAAGAAGAAAAAGAAATTGAAAGAAGGTGTCTGTTAATATCCTAACAGCTATTAAGACTTACAAAGCTCTTTCTATATCTTTATGTATTTGGACAATGGGGACATGGACAGGAATAATCAAAGTGGCCAGTGGAGCAGAATAGGCATGGAAACACATTGCTAAAGAGGGTCCTTGACATGTGATGGAAATTGTACTGCAGAATGATGGGACAGCATTTAAAACAAATAAAATGTTCTGGGACAATTTGTTGTCCATATGGAAAAATTGTATTGAATTGGAAGCTACATGCTATACAAAAATCAGTGCTATGTGGTTTAAAAGCAGATGTGATAGACAAAAGTTAAATTGACTAAAATTATGGAATATTTTTCTAACCTTACGATAAAGTCTTTTTAGATATGACACAAAAATTGCTAATGATAAAAATACCAATAAATTCAATGATATGAAAACTAAAGCCTTTTATAAAAGGATGCTAGGAAGAAAATGAAAATACAGCTTCTAAAATTAGCAAAGACATTTGCAATCCATATAACTGATAAAGGATTGATGTCCAGGTTAGAAAGAACTCTAAAAGAATTAGCAGGAAAACGACAGCTCAATAGAAAGATGAGTGAAAGACATGAGTGGGCATCTCACACAGATACTGAAAAGATACACACCCTCATTAGTCATCAAGAAAGTGCAAATGACATCTGGAGTGACATCATATTATACACACTGGATTGAAAAGAAATGTTTGACAATGCCAAAGTTGATGAGGATGTGGAGCCAGGGACATTTGATTAGATATTAGGATTTTGAACACCTGTATTCCTTTTGACCTAGCAATTCCACTTTTAGGACTGTACCCTAGAGAAACCCTTGAACAAATATATTAGAGAGCATATATGACTCTTGAAGCAGCACTATTCATAACAGCAAAATCAAAATTAGCAATGACCAAATATCCCAAATGTTCCTTGACATGGGGATAGTGACATAAATGCATAACGAATACCATATATCAGTGAAAATTAATAAGCTAGTTTTTTGCACAACAAGATGTGTGAAACTTAAAGCCATAATTTTGAATGGAAAGAAAGTCTCCCAATACAGCATTCAGCAACTTTGTATGGCTTTAAGGGGAAGAAGGACATTAAGATAAGAGGAATATGCAGATAGATAGATAGATGCAACAGTATTAGTTCTTAAATTGAATATTGAGATCCCTGGGGTTCATTTCACTATAAAGCTTAATAAGATAAATATGGTATGTGTACATAGTTTAATATTTATCTCATATTACATGATAAAAATGTCAAAGCACTTGGCAGGAATATTTCCATTTTAGAAATGTAATGAAATTCTATATATTCTAAGTCAGCTTAATGTTGTGAGTTGCTGGATTTTCTGGTAGTTATTTCAGAAAATTCCGGTATCCCTTAGAACCTTCTGATCCTGGAGAGCCATCTGCTGGAGAGTCACTTCACATCCTCAAGACAAGTTTAATATTTTCTTTCTGGTTTTTAAGTTTTGCACCTGATTTGAGGCCCAAGTTAAAAAAAAAATCTGGAAATAAGAGCAGTGTCATTTCTAGGGCTTCAGTCACTCTTGGTAGGTGAAAACAATGGCTTTTGATTATTATTGGCATCAGAGTTCCCAGGAAAACGTATGCCTGCAAAGGTTTTGTCTTTGATGTGTCAGAGCCATTCCCTTCATAGGAGAAGTGGGAGACAGACTAGTATGTGCTCAGCCCATGCCTGGTGAAACTACTCTGTTTCTTTTCAAGGCATTCTTCATTTTCACATGGGCTAATTTGTTTACCTTAGATTTAATTTTAAACATAGTAAAGGGAAGAAAAAGCCACTAAAAAGAGAAATTTGATATGTAAAACTCATGAATAAATAGACAAAAGATGATGATTCAAATTAATCATTGCTATTCCAAAAAGGCAGAAAATACAGGTGAGATCCCATTCTCCTTGTAAGTCAAGGATAGACAGCAGATGTTGGGGAACAGGTGCTCCTGCTCTGGTTCTTCCTGCTGTCATTGTTGGGATGACACATTCTCAACTAAGGTTTTTTCCACCTTTGATGCATTAGTAACAGCCTGGAAGTGCTAGCTACTTTTGTACCTTCTGGAGATCTAAAAATATCAAAGCTGTGATAAAAATGCAGTTAGAGAAACTGAGCATCTTTGTTGGGAACTGCCCCTTAAATGACACATGGACTTTGTAGCAGAGTCAGATTACTCAAATTACTCAGGGTGATAAGGGCAAATTTTCTCCCACATCTTTTATTAATTTTGTTGAGAGTTAACCTATGGCCCTGGTCTTGAACAAAATGAAAACTCTCAATTTTGGTAACCATAGGCAGCAATATTTCCAATGAATAAAGAAAACAGGTCTGATCTACAGAGGCAAAAATTCTGTTTGCACAAGCTCATTTAAGTCTCTGCTGTGGTATTTGAGCATCTAAGGTCGTTTTTTTGTTTGTGTGTGTTTTTTTTTCCCCCCACCAAATAGCCTGCAAGTAAAATAAAACTTACAAAGCTTGTTCCCTGTTAGCTAACAATGTAAGTTTGGAGAATAAAGCCTGAAAAGCTGTTTGAGTCCCTCGGAAGGAAAGCCCCATGTAAGTACAAAGTATTGTTGTGGGCTTTGAAACAGCTGTTAAGAGATTGTCAGAGATCTGCCAGACAGATAAAGTTGGTTTAGAGAGGGTACCGTGTAGACGTATATTGTCTTCCTGCCACTTGCAACAGGACATTTATCTATTTGAGCTGTGAACACAATTTAGTATCAGTAACCATCTCTTGGCCATGTGGCACTATTCTCTGACATTTCAGTTTAATGGTTCTTAGTTTTATTCTTAACTGTTTCAGTTCACCTCAAGCACAGCAGTCAGAAATTGAACCATGTCCCAGTCTCTGATGTATGCTGAACCATCTACTGTCTGAACACCTAAGTTTAGGTTTTGGCTGACATCTCATCCAGGTTTTTTACTATTGTTAAGTGTCAGAATTCTTGACAGAGGACATGCAAGCAGGAGCATCAGATTAATCCCAAGTGACTTGATCTCAGTAAAGATGCTATAGAAAAATCCATTAGCTGCATGGCAAGGAGCCCATCATTCCTGTCTGTGTGTGCTGGACTCAGTGGGACACGTATTCTAAGGAGATGCTGGTTCAACAAGAGTGAAAAGGGAATTTTTCATAATATGTATCACGTGTTTGGGAGTGGGAACGTGCAGTTTGTTGAGAGGATTTTAACTGTCAAGAGAGATGGTTGCTTAGAAACCATTCTTCCTGCCCCTTTGCTGCTAGGGTCACCGCTAGTGTTTGGTGTTATGATGTAATCAGTGCCATGTCACCTTGGGAAAAAGAAGTGTCAGTTATGAGGATGAATTTTCCAATTCAAGGTAACATGACTAGAAGGAACTTTTCAGGCTGAACTCTCTGAATCTTCCTTTCCTGAATTGCAATGTCTTTTTAGAGATTGTCAGAACAAAAACAGCTTTACGTTTTTGAGCATTATCACTGGTTATTGACATAGGACGTGTATCTGCTATGCATAGTTAACCAAGATCAATTTTTTTTAGAGGTTCAGTGTACTTTCTCTATGCTATCTTTATGTAGAATAATTGTGTGTATCTTTTACCTTGATCCTATGCTTATTTGGGGTTCAGATGAATGAAAATAAAATTTGGGGTTTATTTAAACAAAATTTTAAAACTCAGACATTACCCTCTAACCTTTAAATATAACTTGGTAGTGTTATATGATTGAGTTCTTTAATTTTAGCTCTTGGGCCAGGAATCCTGTTATTTTTGGCATAGTTTTGTTTGCTGAACGTTTATGGCATGTCATTGTTCTTTGTGTTAAGAGATGTTCATGACATCATTATTTATTATGGGTGTAACTAATTGAAAGACTGGCTGAAATACAGATGACTTTCTCTTCAGTTTTTATGAACAGAAGATGAACTCTGGTTTTACATTGGTTGGTCTCGTATGCTGCCTTTGTGGTTGCTAGTGTATTCAGAGGAATGTATTGCTGATTGTTTTTTAAGTGTTACTCTGTGTTTCCTTAGATCTGGGCTTAAAAAAACTGCATCTATCTTATTATTTATGCATTTATTCATTCAAAAAATACTTATTGAGCACTATTGATTGCCAAGTACTGTACTGGTCATTGGTGATACAACAGTGGACAAGACCATCTTTCCCTTCTTTGATAGTTTCCCACCTTTCTAGTTCAAGTTACTATAACATACATTATTTTGCTAATTCGAAGAAAGGTGATAATGTCTTTTTTGTTACTGATCTGTAATAGTAGTCAGGTTCTATTGGTAATTGAAACAGGGTACAGGTGACATACAACTAAAGATGCTTAATGGCTGTAAAATAATTGTAGGCTCCTAAAAAAAAACATTTTCTGGCAGAAAAAGATTGTGAGAGAATAAGGTCGACTAAAAGAGAAACCTCATTCTAATAAGGCTGACTTCCTCCTCTCTTCTCCACACAGTCACCAAAACTTTTTTTTTCTATGGCTGTCTTCTTAGGCTAGCTCTATGATTTTGTAACTATTAAAAGGACAAATAATAAATCTTATAATTTGCTTTGTACTGAAGGGTGAAGCTGTTAGTACAAGGAGAAAGCTTTTCTCTTGTTTCTCACATGTAAGTCAGGGAAACTTCCTTACTTTCCCATAGTATAAATTGTATACTACTCAATAAGAAGTTTCTAAAGAGAATACTTCTCAGTTTCATTGTTTGACTCAGAGGAAGGCATCTCATGTTGGACATTTCAGGGCAGGGAGGAGGAGAAGGCAGTCTCTACCAAGGTGAGTGAGTGTGGGAGAGTTTATAAGACATGCTGACCCTAGTATTTTCCTCCAAGTCACATTATAAAGGTAGCAGCCTTCTTATTGGGCTAGGCTTGCTTACCTGCAGCCCTCTCTTTGGGATAATAAGATGGAGTAAAGTGACTTTGGAGATTCCTTTCATTTTTTAGGATTCTATACTTTAAAGAGAAGGGATTGGCTGAAGATGTTGAGGACCAAGTAGAAGTTGTCTTTGGTGGATGGTGGTGGTCAGAGAACAGTGATCCTAGGAGAGCAGGATTATATAGGCACAATTGTTTTATTAATCCAAACCTCTTAGGTTTGTGGGGAGCAAAGGACACTAAAATTAATTTTATAATGCTTCAAAAATAAAGAAAGAAATGGGGTCAGGTACAGTGGCTCACAGCTGTAATTCCAGTACTTTGGGAGGATGAGGCAGGAGGATCACATGAGACCAGGAAGCTGAGGCTGTAGTGAACCATGTGCACATCACTGCACTCCAGCCTGGGTGACAGAGCAAGACTGCATCTCAAAAAAAAAAAAAAAAAAAAAAAAAAGTGCTCTTTTAGACAGCTCCTGTCTATAGGAGGAAGGTCCACAAAGTCTTTAAATAGGGACTTTTTTTTGGTGGGGTGTTGGTTTTATGAAGAATAGAAATTTATTTCCTCATGGTTCTGGAGGCTAAGAAGTCTAAGACCAAGGTGTCAGCATCTGGCGAGGGTCTTCTTGCTACATGCTCGTGGCGGAAGGGCAGAAGAGCACGAGCCCACTCCCACAGCCCTTTTTATAAGGACACCAATCCATTAATTTCCAAACATGAATTTTGGGGGATGCATACAGACCATAGTGGGGAGGATCCTTCCTGCCTCTTCCAGCTTCTGGTGGCTCAAAGATTCCTCAGCTTGTGGCTGCCTCACTCCAGTATCTGGCTCCCTCTCCAAAAGACTTTCTCTTTGCCTCTCTGTCTGTATCTCAGTCTTTCTCTGCTTTATTCTTATAAGGACTTTTTTTCATTGTACTTAAGGCCCACCAAGAGAATCCAATACTATTTTATCTCAAAATCTTTAACTACTTGTACCTGCAAAGATTCCTTTACCAAATGAGGTCCCATTTGCAGCTTCTAGGGGGCCCAGATGTGGGTTTATCTCTTTGGGGCCACTGTTCCACCTACTGCTTTCTCCAAAACACATCTCAAGTCTGTCCATTTTTCCACCTTTACTGCACTGCCATGATTCTTCTCTCCTGGGACTCCTGCCATCAGCCTCTCCTGCTTTCATTTCTCTACCCCATTTTCCACACAGTCTAAGGGATCTTTTGAAACCCTGCGCCAAACCATGTATCCCTGCCCAAGGCCATCCAGTGCCCTCTCTTACCTGTGCAGAGCTGGTCTCCTGCTGAGAATTTACATCTTCACCCAAATGTCACTACCTTGAGGTGAGCTTCCAGTGATTTTGAGCTCATGTGCTCACACCACTCTTTTATCAGCCAGCCCAGCAGGCCACCAGATTTCATTTATTCTCAGCATTTATTACAACTTGAAAGCATATTCTCTCTCTCTCTCTTTCATTCACCCATCCCTCCTTCAACCCACCTACCTACCCATCCATTTGTGAAATTAAAGAACAGAATTCTTCTTTGTGAGGAATGTCGTTAACATCTTTTAAAACAGTTCCATCACCTGACCTCCTCTCCACAACCTCTCCCCCTTTTTCTCTTCTAATAACGGTGGGTTCTTCATGTCTGTGGTCTCTGGGCTTTTCACAATCCTCACTGCTGTTTCCTATCATGTTACCTGGCAGGGCAGGCAAAACAAATTGAGATTTTTTTTTTTCTAGTTAAAATCTCGAAATAAAGTTGTAGAAAAAAAAAAGAATTTTAGGAGAGTCATTTTTACATAAGAAATGACTTGCTAGAGTTTCTATTTATGGATTGAATATTACCTCACTGAAGGACAAAAGGTTAAGACTTTTGGCAGTGAACTTCCTTAGATGTCAGAATATTGCTTGGGCTATGCAGCAGATGCATTTCCTTTTCACCCCCCACAACTTGCTGCTGTTGCTTTCCTGCTCATCACTTCTGTGAAAATCTTTGTCCTTTTCCTTCTTTTTATCTGGTCTCTGTTTAACTGTCTTCTGCTTTCATTTCACCATTCTGATGAAAATCTAAGTGTTGTTTGGTGGAACAATTCTCCTCCTTGATGACTCCAGGCACTTCCATGCCCAATTTGTGGCAGAATTCTCTCTCTGTTTTCATTTCTGCTTCTTGGAGACCCGATACCGATTGGTAAACAATCTCGTGTATGGTGCTGTCATGGCTGATGTGCCGCAGTGAGTAGCGGTGATGCATCACAGTCTTACAGGAAGGGCAGGTGTTGTTCTCTTCCAAATACTTGACCAGGCAACCCTTACAGAATGTGTGCAGACACTTGGCCACCCTGGTTGCATCAGCGAGGTGCCCACTACACAGGCAGCAGGTGATGTGGGCATTAGTATCCCACAGCTTCATCCTTCTGGTCCACATTTTTGGCTTTTCCTCTTGATGTCTGTCTGCTTGTTTTTCTTTCTGCCTGGGCATGGAGGCCCCAGGTCATCACTCTGACTCACTGATTCTGCCTCACTCTGCACTCTGGTTCACTTCTGGCCCTTGCTGTTTTTCCATTTTCTAGCACAGAAACAGTCACTTTTGAGGGACGGCCAGGAGTCCCTGCTACATTGTGAAGCGGTGGTCTTGGTCTTGGGGGTGCAGGCAGGGGCACTCCAGGAGAAGGAAGGGGTGCTGCCCCCTCCAGATCCACCCCCAAGAGGAGGAGAAAACAACCTATCAGGAATTTAAAGTAAAGATATGGAAGTCCTCAGGTAGTTTTGATGGTTCCTGATAGTTTTCCTCATAATCTAAATATTCTATCATTTTTCCTCTATCCAGACTCCTTTTCAAGTTGTTTTTTTTTTTTTTTTTTTTTTTTAGAACGAGTTTTGTTTTTGCTGCCCAGGCTGGAGTACAATGATATGATCTTGGCCTACCACAACCTCCGCCTCCCGGGTTCAAGTGATTCTCCCGTCTCAGCCTCCCGAGTAGCTGGGATTACAGGATGTGCCACCACGCCCTGCTAATTTTGTATTTTTAGTAGAGACGGGGTTTCTCTATGTTGGTCAGACTGGTCTCGAACTCCCGATCTCAGGTGATCTGCCCACCTTGGCCTCCTGAAGTGCTCCTTGGTCCATCTTTATAATTATTTCTTCACACACAATCGATACCCTTTCTTACCCTCTCTCTATCCTCCATGGTTTCTATTGAGCTCTTCTGGTAAAACTTGCTGCTGGTTAAGTCTCTGTGCCTACTACCATCTCCATCCATGCCCGCTTCCAAGCAGCTGAATGTGACTGGAGAACAACTCACAACCATCTCAACAGGTCTCACTTTAAATATATGATGTCACATCTGAAGTGGGCCTAGAAAACTGCCTGGCAGTCCTGCCCCGTTCCTCCGAGGATTTACTTGCCCACTCTCCAAGGTAACTATTTTTTTTTTTTTTTTGAGATGGAGTTTCGCTCTTGTTACCCAGGCTGGAGTTCAATGGCGTGATCTCGGCTCACCATACCTCCGCCTCCTGGGTTCAGGCAATTCTCCTGCCTCAGCCTCCTGAGTAGCTGGGATTACAGGCACGCACCACCATGCCTAGCTAATTTTTTGTATTTTTAGTAGAGACGGGGTTTCACCATATTGACCAGGATGGTCTCGATCTCTTGACCTCATGATCCACCCGCCTCGGCCTCCCAAAGTGCTGGGATTACAGGCGTGAGCCACTGCGCCCGGCCAAGGTAACTATTTTACACTTTTTCCTCTCACCTCAAACCACCAACATTGCTGTTTTCTCTTCCAGGTTTTTATTTGACTGAGAATAAAAGAAACAGAAAGATGACTTTCATGTATTCCAACCATCAAATCTGCTCACCTGCCTGCACCATGCCTGTTTCTCTGCCCTTCTTTTCCTACTGTTGCAGGGGAGGGTGGATACAAGACAGCCTGTGCACTGAACACTGTCTTTTTTTAGTCATTATGAAGAAGCCAATCTGTCCACTATGTGCCAGGCTTAGTTTTAAGTCCCTTATAATGCTTTTTTTTTTTTTAGATGAAGTCTTGCCCTGTCACCCAGGCTGGAGTGCAGTGGCGTGATCACGACTCACTGCAACCTCTGCCTCCCGGGTTCAAGGGCTTCTCCTGCCTCAGTCCCTCCAGTAGCTGGGATTACAGGTGCCCGCCACTACACCCAGCTAATTTTTTGTATTTTTAGTAGAAGTGGGGTTTCACCATGTTGGCCAGGCTGGTCTTGAACTCCTGACCTCATGATTCACCCGCCTTGGCCTCCCAAAATGCTGGGATTACAGGCGTGAGCCACCGTGTCCAGCCAAGTCCCCTATAAATTAACTAATGTGATTCTCACAACAGATCTGTGAGGTAGGAATAATATCAGTTCTACAGATGAGGAAGCTGGGGCACAGCAAAATTCAGCAACATGTGCAAAATCACACAGCCATAATAAATTTGCGTGGCTTCAGAGTCCATGCATGCAGCCACCTTATAAAACTGTGTATCTCAGGATATTCTCCTGCAGCTGCTTCTCTCTTTCTTGCCTCATTGATTGCCCCTCTCAATGAGATCTGACCCATTAACTTACAAGCAGGTTCTATCTTCTATATTCTATTTTAAGAACCTACCCTTGACCAGGTATCTATCTCTACCTGCATCCTAATTTCTCTGTTCTTCTTTTAGCCAAATTTCTGGTAAGAATTTTTTGTTTGTTTGCTTGTGTCTTCACAAGCAAACCACTTCGCTTGAACCACTCCAACCTGCCTTTGTCCTTGTCATTCCTCAGAAACAACTTTTGTCAAGGTCACCCATAGCATCCCAGTGCCCAAGCCAGAGGGACATCCTTAGTCTCTTACTCGGACCCTTGGAAATGCTTTCTTCATTTGCCTTCCCTGACACTACACTCTCCTTGGTTTTTCTCCTACCCCAGTGGTCACTCCTGTCTCCTGTGCAGATCTCCCTCAGCTGGTCACCCTCTAAATGGTGGCTTTGCCTGGGAATGTGGCCTGGACCATTTCCCTTTCGGTCTATATTCACCCTCTTGATAATCTCAACCAGTCTCAAGGTTTTGGATATTATTTATAAGCTGACGATTCCCAAACTTTTATCTCTAGCTTTGAAATGTCCGTAGTCCTCCAATATTTCCTTGGATGCCATAGGCCATCACACAGTTACTATATCTCAAATGACAATTCTTGCTTTGACTCTTTATCTTTTAGGTCCCATTTTTCAGCCATGTGGGATCTTCCTCCTGCATTTCACATTATAATTATCAGCAGGGTTCTACCTTCAAATTATATCCCGGATCTCAGCACCTCTCTGCTCTTTCCAGACTGTACTCTAGTCCAAAGCACCGTAATCTATACCTGGTTTTTAAATGGACTCCTTGTTAGCCTTCCTGTTTCATCTCTTGCTCTAATACAGCCTGTTCTCCACCCTGTTGCTAGAATCATTCTTTATAAATGTAAGTCAGCATGACTTGTTCCCAAAAAACCTACTGAAATAAACAAAAGACTCAAAAAAAAAAAAAAAGCAAGAAAGAAAAGAAAAAAAAGTCAGATCTGGCCCCTGCCCACTTCTTCCACTTCTTCCTGCCTCGTTTCCTATATTTGCCCTGGTTCTCACAGCCCAGGCTTCTTTGCCATTCTTTGAACACAGCAAGGCCACACCTGCCTCAAGGATTAAGTCCTTGCTGTTTCCTCCACTGGGAATGGTCTTCCTGTAGATATGGACCTAAATTAAACAAGAGAATTCACTATTTCGGTATATCCTCTGTTCAAACTTCACCTTGTCAGAAAAGCTTTCTTTAATCTCTCTTTCTAAAATAGTAGTGTCTGGCATTTTCTATCTTCTTGCCGGTTTTAATGAGAGTGTAGAGTTATCTGTCTATCATTTGTTTGCTGTGAGCCTTTCTGAGTGGTGTATGGGCGCCATGACGGCAGAGACGTTACTGCCCTATCCCTAGTGTCTGCAATAGCATGCATCAGGAGGCTGATAAATATTTGTCGAATTTTTAGAATGGTGACAGATATTAATTCTACCAAGTTAAAGGACATATAAAAATTAAAAAAGATTAAAGGTGACATTTTCTAAAACTTAAAAACCTCTAAATGATAGAGGAAAGGGAGTATGTGTGGAGAAAGTTGTGTAGAAGCAGAAAAGGAGAGTCTCCAAGTTCTTGGGCTCTGGTTGTCCTTCTTCCCTTCTTTTCTCCACCATAGGAGGAGACTTACCTATTGCAGTCACTGCTGTGCCGGGAGTCAAGGGGAGAGACCAAAGGGAAGGCCTTTGGTGGACTTTGTGGGCATTTATCAGGGGCTTCAGGGGTGCATCCATGGGGAGGATGGGGACTTGAAATATTGCTAGGAAATTAAATTGGTGAAACAAAATGAAATTGGGGATTTTTTTTTTTTTTTTTTTACCTGGAGTTTTGGTCTTCTTGCCCAGGCTGGAATGCAGTGACACCATCTCGGCTCACCATAACCTCCACCTCCCAGTTTCAAGTGATTCTCCTTCCTCAGCCTCCCGAGTAGCTGGGATTACAGGCATGCACCACCACTCCTGGCTAATTTTGTATTTTTAGTAGAGATGGGGCTTCTCCATGTTGGTCAGGCTGTTCTCAAACTCCTGACTTCAGGTGATCTGTCTACCTTGGCTCCTAAAGTGCTGGGATTACAGGCGTGAGCCACCGTTCCCGGCCTACGAAATTGGGGATCTTATGTTCCTTAAATCCACTCCGCTTGAAGCATTGAAAATGACAACTTGTGGTGAAGTGCCATGGCTCATACCTGTAATCCTAGCATTGTGGGAGACTGAGGGAGGAGGATTGCTTGAGTTTAGGAGTTTGAGGCTGCGGTGAACTATGATCATGACACTGCACTCCGGTGTGGGCAACAGAGTAAGACCTCGTCTCTTAAAAAAAAAAACTAGAAAATGATGAATTGTGGATGTTAACTCTTACAATGATGATAATGGTAATTTTTAATGTGTTGCCTTTCTGATGACTCCTGATGAATATCCCATTTCCCAATTCCTTTAGAGTTGGATTGAGAATGTTGATGAAATTATTTCCAGTTTCTTGGATTACTCTTCCTTAGAGAGAACAAGATCCAAGGTGAATTCATATGCTCTTCACTTACCATTGTTGTGAGTTCTACTCACTGATATGGATAAATAGAAAAAAATTGTGGCAAAATAATGAATTCTCTCCATTAACATTATGAACTATAAAGGGATGGGAACAGCTTATTTTAAGCTCTGTTAGTACTTCAGTGTGCTAACTGATAAACATTTAATCATCTCCAGAAAACAGCAAAAGTAAAACAATTTATTGTATTGTATAAATACAATATTTATATTATAAATATAAATAACTTTAATAACAAATCATATTACCCGAACTTTGACTCCTGATAAACATCTGCCTTATACTTATCTGACGTAATTATTCTTTTGAAAGTTTAAACTCTAGGACATACTGTGGGTGTATAATCCTGCAAATTTCACATTGTCTGACTTTGGCTATAAAGATGTGTTTCAAAACACCAAACAGTTATTTTGTAGTGTTTGGATTATTTCAAAGGATTTATTTGTTTCAGCATAAACTCATTCTATGTCTCTATGTTTCCCTTTGATTTCTTTTTGCCTAGAGGGAGAAGATGATGAGGATGAAGAGGACGAAGAAGATGAAGATGAAGAAGAGGAAGATGAGGACGAAGATGAGGAAGATAAAGACGCAGACTCGCTGGATGAAGGCTTGGATGGTGACACTGAGCTGCCAGGGTTTACTCTCCCTGGTGTCACATCCCAGGAACCAGGTTTAGAGCAGGGAAACATGGACCTGTTGGAGGGAGTTACCTACCAGGTGCCAGATGCCATTGAATGGGAACAGCAGAATCAAGGCCTGGGTAAGAGGCATGCGTGTTTCCCTTTTCCTTCCTTCTCTCCTTCTTTTATGTTTCTAAGGTGACAGCCTTCTTTCATTGCTATCTATTGTAGAGAAAAATGGGTTTTCTGTATTTATGAGTAGTTTCTACATCTATGGGTGGCGGTTAAGAGTATAAATATAAACTCATTGAAGAAATAACTGATAATTAAACATTAAAAATTATTAGTTACTTCTTCAATGAGTTGTTATTTATGCTCTTAAATAGCCAGGCTCCAAACAGTCTCTAACTGCCTATTATGAGCACAGTTGCCTGATTTTTGGAAGAAATTCAGTTTTTCTTTCCCAGTTGGAAGACAGCAGTAGGCTTTAGGAGGCCATCTGCACGGGGAGGAGATTTGTGCAACCAGGCTGCCCGGACAAACAGCACCAGGGGATAGAGTCAGAGAACAAATGCATTCTTGTTCCACTCTGTCCTTTGGTAATCTGTTCCCTCGGGGAACTTCATGCCCTGCTTGTAGGTGAGCAGTTGGACAGTCCCATGACTTTCCTGTTAAGTCTTGTGGCTGCATTGCCTTGTCAAACACGATTTCATTTCAGCCACTAGGGTGTCCAGACCACTCCATGCTACTGTCTATTCGTGGCTCATGCTTGTGGCGAGAGACTTGGAGGACAGGGGCTGCTCCTTAGCTCGGCACTTCCTTCCCCATTGGCAGGGAAGCTCCCCAGTCTGTCCCTCTCCTCTTGTCAGAGGGAGACACTCTTCAGCTGTGAGTGACTCCTTGAGGCCCTATTCCTTTGACTGGAGGTGAAGTGATCTCTCCTCCAAAGAAACTCTTCTCTGAAATGCTCCTAGTCTTTAACAGCTGGGCCCATTGATTCCTTCAGTGTGGCAGATGTTAGATTTAAGAGTCAGAAAAACTGGTCAAAATACTAGCTTAGGGGACATTTTGTTGAAAATTTGGAAGTTGGTCTGGGACTTTGGTCTGGATGTAATTCTGGGAGTAGCACTCTGTAGACTGGCATACAGGTTGTAGTTGAAATGTAGCTGGGACTTCCTGTGGAATATGCTGCAGGAAGGAGAGAAGATAATAAGGGATGGACTTCCAGTGGACAGACAACATTTCCTGAATTATTTTCTGGCCAAATTCAGCATGCATTGGACAATGGTTACTTTAAAAACATGTCATATGAAACTGATAAAAACTTATACAGGTATCAAAACATTATAATATCAAAATACTGGCAAACAAACACACAAGATGAACTCTGGTCTGTGAACAAGTGAATGAATGTTTAGTTTGAAATGCTTCTGTTCTACATGAGCAGGTTTGAAATGAATGAAATAAAATACAAAATACAAAGATAACTTATTACAGAGCAGGTTAAAAACAGACAAAAATCTACACATAAAGTGACTCCTCAGGCTGTGCACAGCTTTATAATATGGAAGTATCATGTACAGTTAAACAGCCTTTCAAGGTGGATGGGATGGATATTCAGAGACTAGAATTTTATTGGAGGGAGGAGCGAGGGAGACAGGGTTGCCTTAGCACAGAAGCAGGGACATCATATGGCATCTACCCTGGATCTGTGGTCAAAGAAATGAAGTTTCACCACTTAGGAAGTGAACTTGCCATCTATGAATAATTATAAGTAATTGGAGGGTCTTAGAAAAATATAGGGAAGCTCTGATTCAAGGCTAAAATGATCATCTGGGCTGTGGTATTATCATGCTCCTCAACACAAATTTACCACTGAATAGGAGTCAGATTTTTAAGGAATCAACTGTACTGAGGTGTGTATTATACACAATAAATTGCACTTACTGAAAGCGTACGATTTGATGAGTTTTCAGGGTTAGATACCCCCATACGGCACCCGTCACAGTCATGATGCAGAACATTTCCATCATGTCATCCCCAGTGATTCCTCATGCCCCTTTGCAGTTCATCCCTCCCTCAGGTAGCCACTGGTCTTCTTTGGTCACTGCACATAGTTTGCATTTCCTAGAATTTTGTACAAATGAAATCAAATGGTATATGTGATTTTGTGTCCAGCTTAGATCACTTAGCATAATGATTTTGAGATTCAACTATGTTGTATGTAGTGCGTGTCAGTAGTTTGTTCCTTATTATATGTAACATACAGACCCACGTGCTCACACATCCACTCACACATATATATAGCTGACTAGTATTCAGTTTTATGGATATAACACGTTTTGCTCATCTAGTCACCTGTTGATGAACAGCTGGCTTGTTCCCTGTTTTGGCTAATAGCAGTTAAAATTAAGGCTTGTCATGCTTGAAACTGAGGACAAAAAGCTCTGTGGTCCTCCTGTCCTGACTTCTGATTTCAGGCCCCTTGCTCAGCTAAAGTTTCTTTTCTTGGTTTTCTTTTCTTTTTTTTTTTTTTTTTTTTTTTTTTTTTTTTTTGAGACAGAGTCTTACTCTGTCATCCAGGCTGGAGTGCAGTGGTGCAATCTCAGGCACTGCAACCTCTGCCTCCCAGATTCAAATGATTCTTCCACCTCAGCCTCCCAAGTAGCTGGAACTACAGGTACCTGCCACTACACCAGGCTAATTTTTGTATTTTTAGTAGAGACGTAGTTTCACCATGTTGGCCAGGCTGGTCTCAAACTGCTGATCTTAGATGATCTGCCCACTTTGGCCTCCCAAAGTCCTGGGATTACAGGTGTGAGACACAGCTAAAGTTTCTTAAATTAGTGACACCAGTTTAATAATTTGTTATACTTTTAAAAGTGATTTCTCCAGATCCTGAGTTTTTTTTTTTTAAATCAGACTTTTTCTTATTATTTACTATTTCTCTAGGTGTCTCTTTTTGCTGTTGCTTCTTTTCCTAAAAAACTCATTTTGTCAACATGTTTTTAGCATTGTGGTTTCCTGGGAACCAAACAAAGGAACAAATATTTCGAAGTGTACGTCTCACTGTGAGAAGATTGTGTTTGAGGAGGTTCTGGGTTTAGAATTTTATTAGCCCACCATCTTTTCTTGGAAGGACAGAAATTCTCCTAATAATTCAAAACAAATAACAACATCTAGATCAATATTAAATGATACGGTTTACTAAATACTCTCAGGTCAGATAAAATAGTCTAACTCCTTTTTTTCTTTGTAATGGATTTTGTGGTAGGTAGAACAATGGCTCCCTGAAGATGTCCATGTTCTAATATCTGGAACCTGTGAATACATTACCCTACATGGAAAAAGAGACTTTACTGATTTGATTAAATTAAGGATCTTTAGGCTGGGCACAGTGGCTCATGCCTGTAATCCCAGTACTTTGAAAGGCTGAGGCAGGAGGATCGTTTGAGGCCAGGAGTTTGAGAAGTGCCTGGAAATATGGAAAGACCCCATCTCTACAAAAGCTACAAAAAGTTAGCTGAGGATGACATGTGCTTGTAGTCCCAGATACTCAAGAGGCTGAGGTGGGAGGGTCACTTGAGCCAGGTGTATGAGTTTGTTTTCATGCTGCTATGAAGAGATACCAGAGACTGGATAATTTATGAAGGAAAGAGGTTTAGTTGACTTCACAGTACTGCAGGGCTGGGGAGGCCTCAGGAAATTTACAATCCTGGCAGAAGGGGAAGCAAACACGTCCTTCTTCATATGGTAGCAGGGAGGAAAAGTACAGACCTAAGTGGGAAAAAGCCTCCTATAAAACCATCAAATCTTGTGAGAACTCACTCTCTACCATGAGAACAGTATGGGGAAACTGCCCCCATAATCGAAGCACCTCCCACAGGGTCCCTCCCAGGACACAGGGGATCATGGGAACTACAAGATGAGATTTGGGTGTTGGCATGGCCAAACCATATCACCAGGAATTTAAGGCCACAGGAAGCCATGATTACGCCACTGCATTCCAGCCTGGGTGACAGAGTAAGACCCTGCCAAAAAAAAAAAAAAAAAAAAAAAAGTTAAGGATCTTTAAATTGGAATGGGGAGGATATCCTGGATTATTGTGTGGATTCAGTATAATCACAAAGGTTCTTATAGGAGGGAAGTAGGCGATTGAGAATCAGAGAAGATGTGATGATAGGAGCAGAGGTCAGAGTGATGTAGCCATCAGCCAAGGAATGCTGTCAGCCTCTAGAAGCTGGAAAAGGCAAGGAAACGGATTCTCCTCCAGGGCCTCTGGAAGGAATGCAGCCCTGCCAACATCTTGGTTTTAGCTCAGTTAGACCCATTTCAGACTTTTCACCTCCAGAACTGCAAGGTAATAAATCTGTGTTAAGTGAAGCCTTATGGTAATTTGCTATAGCAGCCATAGAAAACTGATGCAGATTTCAATAGGTATTCAAGGAGCAGCGTCATTTTGAAAGCAGAGCCTCATGGCAGCTATGCTCAGAGTGTAAACATTGTAAAATTAAGTATACTTTTTCCTGTAATGAATCAATAAAAATGTAGACACTGAGATTCTTTGAAAAGTAATTCTATTTAATATAATAACACTTTAATTGGCTGTCTGCTTCATTCCTATTTTTAAATGGATTGTTTTATTTATAGGTTGTCACCTCCAGTTTTACAATATGAATGGTATTCCAAAGTAAATGCTGAAACCCATGTAAATTTTTAAAAATGAACAGATTGAGGTGGGTAGTGAACTAAAAATAATGCAAGCTCTTGGAATAGATTATAGTCTCATTTCCTGTGAAGTGCCAAGAGCAGGAACATAGATGACTTTCTAAGGCAAAGCAGTAAATTCAGACCTCACATTCTCTGCACTTCTGTTTTCTGCACCATCATATATGCATTGCCTCTGAAGCTTTGGAGGAAGAGAACTTAGTTTCTTCATCTTGCTGCAAGGAAATGTGAATGTGGAGTGAACTGTGTGTTGCTGGGATAGAGAGAATCGGGAGTGAAAGTTCCATGCTTTGATTGAGGCATATTGGCTGATTTGTCAAATGTTAGTAGCATATAGGAAGCTGATATACAGAATTAATTTCTTCTCTCATCTAACAAGTTCATTTTTACATTTATTGACAAGAACCTATACAGAGAGCAGACACTGTGACCCACACCACTTCTTATCCTCTTGCTATAATAAATCACACAATTATCCTCTTTGAAGTGTAAAAATCCATATGACCAAAGATGGGTCAACATATTTATTTTAATGTTTATATACCTGGTGATTCACTTCTGTTTGCTTGCTATATTTGTTCAGATGCCTTCAGTTATAGGTAGTAGAAATCCTAAGTTAAATTGGTTTACAGAATGAAGAAATACGTTTTTTTTTCTCAAAACAAGAAGTCTAGAGAAGGAGCTCCTGGGTCTATTGATGCAGAAGCCCAATTGTCATCAGTGACATAAGTTTTTTTCCCATTTTGCTGTACTATTATCCTTGGTGTGTTGACTTGGCCCTCAGGCTGGCTTCCTTTTAGTTGCAATGGCTGCAACAATTTCAGGTTCCACATCCAGACAAGACATTGTTCAGAGAAGGAAGGCAACTCTTTTTACTGTGTTCTTTCTTTCCTTCTTTCTTTCTTTTTTGAGACACAGTCTTATTTTCTCCCCTAGGCTGGAGTGCAGTGGTGTGATCTTGGCTCACTACAACCTCCACCTTCTGGGTTCAAGTGATTCTGCCACCCCAGCCTCCCCAGTAGCTGGGATTATGGGCACACACCATGCCTGTAATTTTTGTATTTGTAGTAGAGATGGGGTTTTGCCGTGTTGATCAGGCTGATCTTGAACTCCTGACCTCAAGTAATCTGCCCACCTCAGCCCCCAAAGTGCTGGGATTACAGGAATAAGCCACTGTGCCTGGCCCATTGTGCCCCTCCCTTCCTCCCTTACCCCCTTCTTCCCTTCCCCCTTTCCCCCTCCCCCCTTCCCCCATTCCCCCCTTCCCTTACTCCCTCTTTCCCCTCCCCGTCTCTCTGTCTCCCAGGCTGGAGTGCAGTGGTGTGATCTTGGCTCATTGCAACCTCCACCTCCCAAGTTCAAGTAATTCTCCTGACTCAGCCTCCTGAGTAGCTGAGATTATAGGTGCATGCCACCATGGCCCAGCTAATTTTTGTATATTTAGTAGAGACAGGGTTTCACCATATTGGCCAGGCTGGTCTTGCACTTCCAGGCTCAGGTGATCTGTCTGCCTCAGCCTCCTAAAGTGCTGGGATTGCATGTTTGAGCCACTGTGCTTCTTTCTTAAGAGAGAGACAGCCTTTCAAGAATTCCCCAGTAGTCTATATCATGCCCCTGACTGGCTGAGATTAGGTCACATGCCTATTTCTGAACACTGGTTAGCAAGTGGAATGTGATCATGTGATTGGTGGAATGGATGGAGCCAGGGGGCAGTCACCATGCCCATCACTCATGGTTTCTGTGTTGTTCTGTTTTCTTCTCTTGTCAGTGATAATGCGTCTGTGTCTCTTCCATCCTCTAAGAATCCCATGACCAATCTTGTTAACTTATTATCTTTATTTGGTTTGAGTTCATGACTTCTGGATGAGAGCTTGAGGGTGGCATTGTTCCATCCCAGGAAGAGACCATTTTTGGCTACTTTAGAGTTTGATTGATGTTCCAGATGGATAAAGCTATTGGCTTGTTAATTGAGAATTATTGTAGCTGTCTTTACTTTTTTCAAAATTCTGCATCTGACATTGGAATGGACACTTGATTAAGGAAGTGGTATATTTTTCTCTGGAAATACTTAACAAATATGACGCCCAATTAATGGTCTAGGGATGTTTATGGAAAACAGAGGAATGGAGGGAATCACTCATGTATCTGTCTTTTAACCAGACATTCACTGAGCACCTGCAAAGTGTGTGCTGTATTTACTGAAAATAGTGAGAGGCTGACAGATAAAGAGATGTAAAGTCATGGGGCAGAGTGTGGTCCCATAAATGTGAGGTCCTTGGTTGAGCAGTTCTACAGTGGGGAACTGAATTATCACTTATCAACAGGGCTAGCTTTGAGTGGGCAGCCCATCTCATTTGAGATGTGACTTCAGAGATGCACTGTCTGATCCTCTAATTTATATCAGCTTTGCTGTCCGCACATAGTGCCTGCTTTCCAATATTAGAGCCTTGCTTTGCGTTGATGTGTATCTTCAGAAGGCCCTAGAAAGATAGACATCTTCTATCTGGGTAGAACAACTCATTAAGATATTATCATTTACTATGCTCTATAAGGGATTAATTTATCAGGTTCATTAGCTGCTAATTTGGCAAGATGAAAGGGAGAGGAACATAAGATGCATGTGTTTTGAATTGGTAAGAGAGTAGAATGAATTGCAGCCTAAGCGTTGGAAGTGGGCTTCTGGAAACAGAGCATTTGACTGTGAGGAAGTGAGACCCTTAGCCCTAAAATATGCCAGTGCCCTCTTTCTTCTCGTCCTCCTTTTTCTTATTATTCATTTAAAACACTTAACATGTAGCTGAGATTGAATACTTAATATAGTGCAACACAGACTGTGGCGGCAAGGAAAAGATGCCTTGCAAAAAATAGTGGGAAGTGTGAGATTTCCAACAGCTCCTCATTGCAAGAAATGTCAGTGTATTTTGATGTATAACATGTTAAGCTATGGCTTAAAGGTTTGCTTGAAGCTGCCAAGATTAAGGTAATTAAGTATGTGTATAGAATGAGTGGAAGGAAAGAAATCTCAGCCCAATGTAACCAGCACAAAGAGAGATGGTAGATTGGCTAAAACCCCCAGACGACTGCACTCAATCTTAGCTGCACATTGGAATCCATTTATTATAGCTCCTAGAGAGCTATAAAAATTACTGATACCTGGATGCTACTTCTATAAAACAACTGTCTTAGACCGAATCTACTGATCATGCTCCAGGGGTGAGGCAGCTTCTGTTTATGTAGCGAGATGGAGAAAGAGCATTTTCAGAAGTGTTTCTGTACATTGTGAATGGAATCCCCATGAGTAAAAATTTATATTACTTTTAATGATCTTTCGTGTGTTGGATTAATGTGTCTTAAGAAAACCTTCAGCTTTTTGTAATCACATAGAGATCAAACAAAGTCAATATTCATGATTTAATTTTCCCAGAAAGCTCATGGTCACATTATAGACTCCTAAATCTGGACCATGGATGTGTGTACTCAGACACCTGTATCCAGGATAAGTGGGTATCTCCCAATATGAGCTTCCTTGAGTAGGTATCTGCCAGACACCTGGGAGTCCTTCCATCCCCATTTCGCTCTTGTTGCTCAGGCTGGAGTGCAATGGTGAGATCTCGGCTCGCTGCAACCTCCCCCGTCTGGGTTCAAGCAATTCTCCTGCCTCAGCCTCCCGAGTAGCTGGAATTACAGGCATGCACCACCATGCCTGGCTAATTTTGTATTTTTAGTAGAGACAGGATTTTTCCATGTTGGTCAGGCTGGTCTTGAACTCCCGACCTCAGGTGATCTGCCTGCCTCGGCCTCCCAAATTGCTGGGAATATGGGTGTGGGCCACCATGTCCAGCTGCCATTCCCTCTTTCTTTGGAAAGAGTGGAATTATTTTTCTAGACCAGAGAAGCAAAGACTTGGATGCAGACCTTTTTTTTCACATTAGGTAAGATACCCTGGTGCTAGAGTTTAAAGCAGAGATAATGATCTCTGCATCGTGATGATAAACATGTAAAAGAAACTGAACATAAGAGAAATGAACACCTAAGAGGAGGATGCCTTTTAAGTCTGATATATTTTTTCTTCATAGACCTTTCCATTTGAATTGTTGGTTACTTGTGGATTTGTGGTAGTTGGGAATTTCTGGGAAAGAATATCTATCTGCTTGTGGTAGAGGATTCAACAAACTCAGGATTTTAGTAGGTTTTAAATGCACTTATTTCCTGGGTTTTCCATGTATTTATATACTGTTGTATTGTACCTATTTTTGCTAGAAACTCCAAATCCTCTTTTTAGCACGAGGTAGGTTATAAATAGGTTAACTACCCAAAAATGAATAGACTTCCTTCCTGCTGCTCATTCCCAACTGTGCTCGCCAGATGTACCCTGCGAACTACAAACACAGAATTCATTAGAACCAAGAGTCAGAAAGAGAACTGGGCAAGCCTAAAGAAAGCAGGTGCGAGCCTAAAAAGAATGTAAAGTACTCTGTGTTTTTCTTTTATTTTAATGTTCATGAGACTTCTGATGAGCAGTTCTGGATATTGGCTACTGTCAAATTCTTGTTTTCCTTTAACATAAGACACATTAAGGTATTTGGAAAGAGAAAAGGATTGATGGCATAGATAATTTTGTGGGTTGTCCAAAGTTTTTCTTAAAGACTGACATTTAATGATGTTTTCACAGCTATTTAGGAATTTCATACCAAAAATCTCAGGCAGACAGCATTGAGGCTTCAGGAATTCATTAATTCCAAGAGTCGTAGGCAGAACTCACAGGAACCCAGACACTTCACTTTGTCCAGGTCACTGTGGAACACTGCAAATTGCCTTCCCCTCCCTCTAAATTTTCTTTTGAGAAAATGAATGTGAAGCAACTCTTAAGTCTCAAACGCTAATGTAATGAAGGAAACCTATAAAATAGAGTTAGTTGAGTGTCGCTACAGTTCAGCCGCCATGACTACCTATGTGTACAATTTAGTATTTCCAGAGCACTCAGCTAACCCCTCAGGTGGAAAGTCTCCCTGCAGAAGTTCCTATGTTGAGGAAGAAAAATAAATCTTGGTTGTTAAAATTGCAGCCTTTGGACCAGCTGCATCTCCTGACTCAGGGTTCACAAAAGAAATACTGTAAGTAGTAGGTTATGTAGGATCTCCTAAATGAACTGTCAAGCTGGCCTCAGGAAGCTGAAGATATTTTTGAAATGCGAAAGAATTGATGGTGCAAAGTGTAAACACAAGGAAACAAAAGTGAAGAAGAGATTAAATGTTAAAACAAGGAATCAGAGATTTAGATCAGGAAATCAGAGGAGCCAACAGTTCAAGGGTCAGAAGCATTTCCTAAAATCTATTTATCTCTTTTATGTACTCTCGATATATTTAGGGATCTCTGTGTGCTGTCTGGTCTATCTTGTGCTTTTCTTTTTCGCTCTGTCCGAGACCTCTTTCTTTTTGGGCTGTTGTCACTGTCACCAGAACATGCATCGAATATTCCCTACCCACTTTGTCTACCACTGTTTTTCGTTCTTGGAATAGTCATCTCCCCTTTCCATGTTCTACACCTGGATCTGGCTGAAGCCTTTCCCAGGAACCCTAATTCACACCAAGCCCTTGCTTTTGAAATGCTTCAAGTCATTTGTCAGTATTACTTAATTTCTAATCACCGTACTATCTCATTTTGCTTATTTCTGGAGGGAACCTCAGAGCATCTATCACACAGCATGGAGTACTGTTGATTCTTAAAAGGGATTTTTCTTCCAGCTGATCGCCATTCTGGGCATGAAATTTTCAAGCACAGTTGGGAAGAGAAAGGGGATGCTACTGGATAGTAATGTTGGGGGGGGGGCAAGGTCTTTAGATGACAGGAGTTTAATTTCTGGAAAACATGGTAACTGATCAGGTACTGAGGGCTTTCCATCATGCTTATAAGCGACACTAAGCTTAACTATCACATGGTAGGTAGAACTTCGTTTCATTGTTATTTTTGCTGGTTCTGCTTACTCCAAAGTGTTTTTTAACATCGATAGAGTCTTCAGTAGTCCACAAAGTATAGCCTGCTTTCTGGTCATAAACTTTAGAGAGTGTTTTGAGCTACTTTTTTCCAGAACGTAATCTAACATTTTATATATTTTTTTGGAATGAACTTTGAGTGATTCTTCACTGTAGAAATGGTTAGAGTTTGGAAGTATTGGGCCAATTACATTGATTAGCTTAGCCTCTGAATCAGAAGAAAATCAGATTGCATTCTCACAGAGTGGTTGAACAATTTAAAAATTTACAAATAGTTAATTAGGTTGTTTTATAGAGATAAAGCCTTTGATAGCTCCTACCAAAGAAGACAACAAGTTGCATGACCTAGATGGAATTGAGACATTTATAAACCTGGTTCTCTCTGCTGCTGGTTCAGTGCTTTCCCACGTCTGAGAATCAAGTTGTCTTTTTGTATCTCACTTCTGACTGTAGCAAAATTATTATTATGTTGTAGTGTTTTAAATGTTTTAGGTTCCTGGTTTGAAAATATTTTATCTTTTTGTTTCTTGAATGCCCTGTGGGAGCTGTTACACCATGGGTTATGGTACCAGAGGTTCACTAAAAATGAATTTGAACTTACTGGTTAGGAAGAGCCTTCTGGAAACCTAAACCTGAATATCTTGGCTCCAAACTATGTATCTTGATTTGATTTCTTCTTATGATCTATGTGAGATAATAGACTCAATGTTTCCCAGAAGCTGAAGCTCTTCTCTGTATTTACATAATTAAATTATATCGAATTAGAGACACAACAAAAAAAATCACATTTCTTTCATTACAAATGCATTTCTTATGGGAAAATTTAGCATTCACTTTTCCTTGGGAGAGCCAGAAAAAGAGTCTTGGAACTAATCCAGAAAATAATCTCTTCATCCACTACAGTTAATAAAAACCGTAATAAGACATATTATATCCGAGGAGAATGCTGTGAACTAATTTCTTTGTAATCAGAATGCACTTATAAGCTCAGTTGGGGAATTACTGAAATATGTAAATATCTAGTAGGCTTCTCTTGGAATTAAGAAGAAACACTAGGAAAACTGGGAAATTTTTCAGAAAGGAAGATATTAAGTATAAATTGTCCTCTGAATACAGGGCAAAGTAAACAAAGGAGATGTTAAAGAGTTTCCAATTGTGTTAAAACAAAATTGAGAAAGTAGTCGAAACAGGTCCTTATCTCTTGATTTTCGGTTACATGATGCTAATTAAGGTGAATTACTTAATTAAATGCTCTTGGTCCACTCTATTAAAAATCTGGAATATTTGGAGTCTCCCAAATTTTACTTAATCTGGATCAGAGAAAGAATGAACTTAACTTTTGCATTTCCGAAAACCCAGCAATTAAGTAATTTTTCCCTATCTTCAACTGAGACCATAAAAAAGGATGCTAAAGCCTTGAGCTAAGCTTAGTGATCAGGTGAAGTTGAAGTCAGCTTCTTTATTTCATTTCAGCATTTGGAATTAATAGCCACAAGGTTCTGCTTTTCCAACTCAGAACCTTTCTGCTTGCACAGAATGATTTACAGAGTCTGGCACAAAATATAGCTATGTGGTCAACAAGAGGTCCCTGTTCAATTCTTGTGAAGAACCTTCAAAATAAACTTTACAAACACACATATTATCAAGTCCCAGGGAAGGAATTTCAAATGAAGTGCTTACAACTTAGGGGCTTTTGATTTACACCTTCCATCTCTCAGTTTTCCTGCAGGGCTGAAATCTTTTTGAAATAATGGGATTTGAATTTTCAAGCTGCTTCTCTTCAAAGAGGATAGTGACTGTTTAGAACAGAGGGGATCTGATGAATCCTTGAGCTAAATACCCAAAGTCATAGTGGCAACTTTCAACTGCAGAAGATTTGTGTGAAATCAGCCATAGGCACTGGGTAAACTACCACCTGGATTTGTTTATCACAAACCTAATAAAGTATTGCACATCCCATGTGGGAAATAGTAGAGGCCATGCACAGAGAGTTAAGGTGAGGAGTAGTTGTCAACTAGATCTGACAGCTCAGGATCCAGCCATAGAAGCCACAGAGAGACAGAAAGACAACTCATTTGTTTACTCCACTACTCAGTAACAAGAAGGTGGGGCAAACGATGGGGAAAATTCTGATGCAAGAAGTTTGTTTCCAGTGGAACCTGGCAGCCTTTTCATCCTTCTTCCTGGTCATCATTCTCACTTTGCATTCTTCATTTGAGCACTGACCACACCTCCGCAGGACTCTGTCCTGGGATACCAAGAGCTTCACTCTTCTCTTAATCCCCCTCACTATATCGAAACACTCTTACTTTAAAACCTTGGTTTAGTGATGTTTTGAAGGACCATCAATAATTCATACTTATTAAAATATAAATTTTAAAATAACGTATAATCATGTCATGATTCCCTTACAGATATAAAGTAAACACATCAGAGATTTTATTTAACTCATTGTTTTTGAAGAAGCCAGGAAAATACCATAACTGGCTCAAATGAGACATAAAATTAAATTCCAGAGCTTCTGTACAGCAAAAGAAACAATCATTAGAGTGAACCAACAACCAACAGAATAGGAAAAATTTTTTGCAATCTACCCATCTGACAAATGGCTAATATCCAGAATCTACAAAGAACTAAAAAAGATTTATAAGAAACAAACAAACCAACCCATTCAAAAGTGGGCAAAGGATATGAACAGACATTTTTCAAAAGAAGACATATATGAGGCCAACGAACATATGAAAAAATGCTCATCATCACTGATTATTAGAGAAATGCAAATCAAAACCACATTGAGATACCATCTCACACCAGTTAGAATGGCTATCATTAAAAAATCTGGAGACAACAGAGGCTGGAGAGGATGTGGAGAAATAAGAACACTTTTACACTATTGGTGGGAGTGTAAACTAGTTCAACCATTGTGGAATGTCTTCCACAATGGTTGTGACACTTCCTCAAGGACCTAGAAATAGAAATTCTATTTGACCCAGCAATCCCATTACTGGGTATACACTCAAAGGATTATAAATCATTCTATTATAAAGACACATGCACACGTATGTTCAAAGCGGCATTGTCTACAATAGCAAAGACCTGGAACCAACCCAAATGGCCATCAACAATAGACTGGACAAGGAAAATGTGGCACATATACACCATGGAATACTGTGCAGCCATAAAAAGTGATGAGTTTGTGTCCTTTGTAGGGACATGGATGAATCTGGAAATCATCGTTCTCTGCAAACTGACACAAGAACAGAAAAACACCACATGTTCTCACTCATAGGCAGGTGTTGAACAATAAGAACCCATGGACACAGGGAGGGGAGCATCGCACACTGTGTCTGTTGTAGGGGGGCCAAGGGAGGGACAGTGGGGGAGGGGTGGAGAGTCAGGGAGGGATAACATGGGGAGAAATGCCAGATGTAGGTGACAGGGGGATGGAGGCAGCAAACCACATTGCCATGGGTGTACATGCAACAATCCTGCATGATCTGCACATGTACCCCAGAACCTAAAGTACAATTAAAAAAAACCCCACAAATCTATGTGGAGTCAAAAATTGTTGAATTCACAGATGGATGCAAGATTGACTTTTTCTAAACCTCAAAGGTTGTCCCTTTTCTGGATATTTAATTTGCTTGTTTAGATAATTATTTGTTTTGCTATTGGTTATCTGTAATTTAAAGAGTTGTAAAATGGTTCAAAGGCAGTGAAAAGTACAGAGTCCTAATGGAGTCTGATAATTCTTAGAGGCTCCAGCACACTCTTGAAAGGAATTTGCTTGTTTGCCTTTGAGATGGAGTCTAGCTCTGTCACCCAGGCTGGAGTGCAGTTGTGCAGTCTCAGCTTACTGCAACCTCTGCTTCTGGGTTCAAGCGATTCTCCTGCCTCAGCTTCCTGAGTAGCTGGGATTACAGGCACACACCACCAAGCCCAGCTAATATTTTTAAATTTTTGGTAGAGACAGAGTTTCGCCATATTGGCCAGGCTGATCTCAAACTCCTGGCCTCAAGTGATCCATCTTCCTCAGCCTCCCAAAGTGCTGGGATTACAGGTGTGAGCCACCACACCCCGCTGATAGTTAATATCTTTCCCTTATTCCAAAGTTTAAATTTTGCAACTATTTTTATAGTGAAAGAATAGCTTGCTAATGAAAAAAGTTGACTGATGGACTTTGGATAGGTGGGAATGTATCTGTCTGCGAATGCCGATTTCTGTAACACATAACTCTAAATTCTCAGTGGATTAATATATTGGTTCCTTGCCCTCTTCATAATCCACCGTCACTCAGCTATTCTTCCACCTATATTGCCATCATCTTCCTGGACCTATGCAACTCACTGGATCCTCTGCAGCTAGCTAGGAGGCAGGAAGGAGAGAGAACTTAGGTAAGGCTGCCTGGAACTCCTTAGCCTAGAATGGCTTTATTTTCCTTCCACTCAAATTATGTTGGTGAGAACTAGTCACATGACCCCACCTGGATGGAGGAGGAGCAGGTGGTGGCTGCAGCACGCGTGGTTTACCTAAAGCTTGCTGGCTAGGTGAACACTTAGCATTTTCAGGGATATGCATCCAGGTGCATTTTCTCCAGGAAGGCAAACCCCAGAAAACTGGGAAAAACTCCATTTGCTATTTATAAATTATTGCTGGATCATGAGTGATTGAGCAGAACAGTGTCTGCTCTCCAGGAGCTGGTGAGTCACGGAGAAGAAAAATCCGTAATGCAAGACAGGATGTGAAATATGCTGTGGAAAAAAAAGAATGCTCTCAACGTACCAAGTGGAGCCATGTAAAGCATTAGAGAAAACACGCGGGGTGCAGTTGAGAGGCTAGAATTTGGAGTCAGGAAATCCTGAACTGAAGCCTGTGTTTTACCGTCAGTGACCCTGGATGAGTTTTTAACTTCTCCGAGCTTCAATTTTCTTAACTTGAAAAAGAGCATACTAATTCTTTACTCATAGGGTAGAGCTGTGTGTGCAAAGGGAAGCAGAAGCCCACTTATCCTCGACCTTAGGGGTTAGGCAGATTTCAAAGGGCAGAAAGGGGCAAAGGGGCGTTGTAAAGACAGGAGCAGGCGAGCCGCTGGAGCCTTGGTTTCTTTGCCCACCACTTCCTCAAGGAGCTTTTATATATTGGGAGTTCCCGAGAAGACTGTATTTGAGGAAAAGGAATCCACTGCCAAAAATGAATTTGAAAACCCAGAGTGTCCTTGGGAGTATTGCTGATTCATTGTTTTTTCCAACATGACCCAGTGGTTGTCAGCACAATCTTTGACTGACTGTTAAATTTAACCAGTTTAGTGTGAGAAGATTTGCAGTTATTACCTTAGAGATGACACAAATAATTGATGAAAGTTTTTCACTTTTCAGAATATTACTTCTTCAAGCTATAGGTAAGCTGTGGCATCTTTCCTATATTTTAGCCTCTAAGGTTTTTTTTTTCCCTTCCCAGGTTAATTATATATTTTAATTTTCAGAACATATAAGATCATTATGGGAAGCTGTTAGGAAAGAAAAAAATCCCAACATGGCTACCTTAAAGGCCTTTAGCATAAAGGCAGCAGCATTAAGATACGAACTTGAAAATCGAGGGTGTTTTATGCTACTTAGTATCTCATACAAGTTTATATTCGCAAGTTTATATTTAACTTCTCTGCACGTAATTATTTTACTCATTTTATGCTAGCGAGCACAATCCTTTGGAGAAAGCAAGCGCAGTGTTGACCATTAATGTGTCCACAAATCCCCTGGGGATCCTGATGCAAGGTGGGTTCTGATTCAGTAGGTCTGGGTGGGACCTGAGACACTACATTTATATAAGGCTCCCTGGAGAGACCGATGCTGCTGGTTTGTGGATCATACTTTGAGAGGGATGGGACCAGAGGATGCAGTTTTTAATCTGAGAAGTTGAGGAAACCTCACCTGGGAGATTAAGAGGTACTGTTATTTATTTATTTAGAGATAGAGTCTTGCTCTGTGTCCCCAGCTGGAGTTCAGTGGCACAAACTTGGCTCACTGCCACCTCTGTCTCCCGGGTTCAAGCAATTCTCTTGCCTCAGTCTCCCGAATAGCTGGGATTACAGGTGTGTGCCACCATACCTGGCTAATTTTTCTGTTTTTAGTAGGAACAGGGTTTCACCATATTGCCCAGGCTGGTCTTGAACTTCTGGCCTCAAGTGATCTGCCCACCTCCACCTCCCAAAGTGCTGGGATTACAGGCGTGAGCCACCATTGCCTGGCCTATTTATTTTTATAGAAAGGTATACATTTCTTTATTATTTTTTACTTTATTAATTAAAAATCTTAAAAAAAATAAACTCAACCTCACTGTCACACAATATAGCCATGTAACAAACTTGCACATGTACACCTGAAACTTCATTGGGGTTCAAATGATCCCATCATCCAAGCGGTAAGCATAGTACCCAGCGGGTAGTTTTTCAGCCCTTGTCTCCTTTTCTTTCTCTCCCTTCTAGTAGCCCTGGTTGTTCCCATCCAGAGGCACTCTTTTAAAAGGCAGTTAGAATTTTATAATATCTACTTTTATTAAGGCTACATTTTTTGGTCCTCCTCATCCCCCATTACAGAAAGAATTCTTCAGATCCTTAGACTAGCTAGCTTTGACTCTTTAAAAAAATCTTAATGATAGTGACAAAAGGCATCTCATTTCCTTGTTTCGGCATCATCGGCAGTCAAACCTGATGTTGCCTACTGCAGATGAGCCATGAGGATGAACTGTGTCACTTTTCATTGGTGTGTCGAATCTTACTGACAACTCTTTGGCCATCATGCAGTTACTCAGATAGATCATGTCTATTACAAGTAGTGTGAAATGTTAGAACTTGTCTGTGGATGGTTAGAGTGTAGTGCCAGGGAAGCCAACCGCCAGCTTTACCCCTCGGGTAAAGATCAAGATTGAAGTCTAGAAAAGAGCCTGGTGAATGTTCTTTTCCTCACGAGAGAGTCCTAGTCAGAGCAGGGTTGGAAGGGCACATCCAGTTTTGCTCATGGGAGGAAGATGTTCTAAGTACCTAACTTATTCAGAAAGTTTTTATTAAACACCTACCTTTTACATAGAATTTTTGTGGGCACATAAATATATGGTAAATTTAGCAGTGGGAGCTTTCTGGGAGCTTTTTCTATACCTACTATGGTTTGAATGTGTCTCTTGAAATTTATGTGTTGGAAGTTTAATCCTCAATGCAACAGTGTTGAGAGGTGGAGCCTTTAAGAGGTAATTAGGTCATGGGGGCAGAGTGCTGTTGAAGGGATTAATGCCTTTATCATGGGAGTGGGTTAATTATATTGGGTGTGGACTCCGGGTAAAAAGTGGGAGTTCAGCTCCCTCTTCTCACTACTGTATGTGCTCGCTTGCCCTTCTGCCTTCTGCCATGGAATGATGCACCATGAAGGTGCTTGCCAGATGCTAGTACCATGCTTGTGTACTTCCCAGCCTCTAGAACTGTGAGAAATAAGTTTATTTTCTTTATAAATTACCCGGTCTCAGATACTCTGTTATAACAGAAAACAGACTAAGACAGTGCCCCTACTGCTAAGCACTTAATATACTTCACATCATTTAGGTTTTGTTAAGTAGGTATCATTATTCCTCATTTACAGTTAAGGAAGCCTAAGGGTATGCCACAGGTCAAAAGGGTTTCCAAATTGCCATAGTCTCAAAATAGCTGCAACTTCCCCAGGCATCGTATTCAGATGTGATGGTGTGTGGTAGAAAAGAGGGATTATTTCTTCTTATAAGCCTTTTGAAGAAAGAAGGCTTTCCCAGAGGCCACTCACACATCTTCCTCCATCTCACATTGGCCATGGTTGTATCATATGCCTATGTTTCAGCCAGCTGCTAGCAAGAAAATGGAACCACATTGGTCCCATTGGCTCAGGCCAGGGGATCAGCAAAGTACAGCCCCTGAGACAAATTCAGCCTGATGCCTGCTTCTGTAAAAAAAAAAAAAAGAAAGGTTTATGGGAACACAGCCAAGCCTATTTGTTTTCTTATTTCTATGGCTGCTTTCACCTCACAACATTGGAATTGAGTAGTTGCAAGAGACCTTATGGTCCATAAACCTAAAATATTTACTATCTCATTCTTTACAGAAAAAAGGTTTGCTGACATCTGGGTTTTTTTTTTTTTTCCCAACAAGAAAGGAGTGAGTGGCTGCTGGATAGCCAACCAGCAGTGACAGAAAGGCCTCTGTATTCCCATGAAGCAGAGGTGCTATAATAGACTTTTGTGTGGGAAGGAGGCTGCACCTCAGAGACAGTATATGATTATACAGGTTGCAGCCAGAGGAATGCATTGGATAAAAGGGTAAAAATAGAAAGAAAAAGAAGTGATGATTCCTAAGTCTTGCCATGTGTGGGATATGAACGTTCCTTTCAAATTCAGATCATTAAACAAGTGCAGGGGCTGACGTAGTTCCCGGCAGCCACATGCAGCTGTGACAGGGAGCACCAGCAGCTGAGCAGAACAGCTCCTAAGCTTTTGCCTTGCCCTGCTGATAGTTTTAATTTCTGAAGCTCAAGGAGACAAGAAATGCTAATCTAATCAAAGGAGAACTGGTAGTTGAAACGTGAGAGGCAATGTCTATTTCATCTTAGAGTAGGAGAGAATGCTGGGCTTATTTAGTAATACCTCTGGACTTCAGCAAAGCAAATATCAGAAAGCTAAGGGAAAAGTATCATCTCTATCCATTAACTCTACGTGGGTGCACAACACACAATTGGTAGTAGTTCCTGAAAATTTCTCTTCTGGTAGTACAGCTACAAATGAACCTGATGAGGAAGCAAAGGGTGGAATTTTAAGTAGCAATGTGGTTTTAAGAGGAATTTGGATTTCAGAAGAAAGAGACAGGATGTGTGGGAGCAGTGGATTAAAAAAGATGTGGATTCCAATCTTGGTTACATCACTTGCTAGCTCTGTGAATTTGGGAACAGAGTTTAACCTCTCTGAGCTTCAGTTTCCCTATTTGTAATTTAGGAGAATAATATTTACTCATGCAGACTGTTCTTGTCAGCCAGTGCATCCACTCTTGCTTGCACTGTCTCTGTATCTGTCTCTGTCTCTCTCTCTCTCTCTCTCTCTCTCTCTGAGATGGAGTCTCACTCTGTCACCCAGGCTGGAGTGCAGTGGTGCTCATTGCAACCTTGACCTCCCAGGCTCAAGTGATCCTCCCATCTGAGCCTCTTGAGTAGCTGAGACCACAGGTGTGTACCGCCCTACCTGACTAATTAAAAAAAATTTTTTTTTTGGTAGAGATGGTGTCTCACCATGTTGCCCAGGCTGGTCTTGAACTCCTGCACCCAGGTGATCCTCCCACCTCAATCTCCCAAATGGCTGGGATTATAGGTATGAGCCACTACGCACAGCCTACTCTTACTTTACCTATTTTTTTTTACTCTGTCTGATACACGGTTGCATCAGTTCTCACTCTTTAGACTCTTTAAATCTTACTCATTCTTAAATAGAACAACCACCCTTTTGTGACCAGTGTGTCACTAACCACTAAATGTGGGTTAGCTCAGGGCTGTCTAACTTGTTTCTTCAGTCTCCTGTGGTCCTGTAGACCTATCAAATGCATCTTACCACCTAGCATCCAGGGCTTCCCCCACTGGGCTTATGACTGGTCTGGGACATTGGGTTTGATATGGAGGATCTACTGGGGTGTTCAGAGGGGGCTAAGCTAAGCAAGATTATGGCATAGACAGACATCACTGCTGCTGGCTGGGTAGAGGGTGAAGCCTTGGTGCAGACAAAGCTAAGTCCAGTCGCCCGGGTGGGAGGAATGAGGGGCCCGAGCCTGGGTTCAACAATAGGATTCTTGGCAGGGCGGCTGGTGAACAGGCAGTTAGCAGTTAGTTGCTCCCAAGTAACTCACGAATGCTCAAGCAGTGCTCTTGCAGACTCCCCTTTGCTGGGTCTGCTGTCATCAGCTGGTGGCCCCAGTCCCTTCTTTGTCAGTTTCCCCAGGATCCACTTCCTTCCACCTTTATCCCTCTTCCATTTTCCAAAGCTTCCTTCTCCTTTTCTTTCTTTTTAAAAAGCAACCTTACTGAGATATAATTTTACATGTCATAAAATTCACTAGTTTAAAATGTACAATTCAATGTGTTTGAGTATATTTGCATAGTTTCCCTAAGAATCTGGGTGAGGTGTTGAGCAAGTTTGGGATCTGCTACTGCTACTGCCTTCAGGCAGCAGACCTCTGTTTTCTTCTTCTGGTTCTGAAAACAGGGGTATAAATTAGAGTTCCAGGTTGAAATGAAAATACACCTAGTCCTTTCCAGTCGTGGAGCCACTTACATGGGGAAGAGAAGATTGGTAGGATTGCTTTAAATAGCAGCAGATAGCCATGATTCTTGGGAAAAGCAGGATAATGACTTCAAGACCTAAGGGGTCATTTATCTGCTGGCTTCATCCCCGCAGTGTTTTCCAGGCACAAGGGCATCTTTTCCCATTTCCACAAGCTTTCACAGAAGAGGATTTGATCTTCTGCTCTGGAAACTTATCTTGCTTAACGTTGAGGAAATTCTTCAACCACAACGAAAATAATTGCTGCGGCTGCCCCCTCTTCCCCCTCCCCCCTCCTCTTTTTCTTTTTCTTCTTCTTCCTCTTCCTCTTCCTCTTTTTCTTCCTTTTCTTCTTTCTTCTTCCTCCTTTTTAAATATACAATTCTTGTGCTTTTAATGAGCACAGGTATTGACTATAATGGTAACATAGAAAACCTGATTTAATCCTCATAATAATCCTAAGATATAGTGACACTTTCTCCACTTTACATGTAAACAAATTAAAACTCAAGGTAATATATTCAGTAAATGGCAGAGCCAAGTTTTGAATGCATAGTTGATTGTGAAGATACTGCTCTTAACATATGAAGCCAAATCCCTCCCATAGTTTTGTGAGTTCCTTCCAGCACTGTGATGGAGCCAGCACACACTGAATTGCAAGAGCCAATGGTTAAAGTTTTAGGAATTTTGGAAGTCAACTCTTAAACATAGCCATTAATAAAAATAAAAAATATAGATACATTTACAACTAAATAAATTAGATTGAAATATGCTCCTCTCCTCAAAACTCTTCACTTCCTAATTATTTTGCATGTTACTTCTGTCTGGGCTTTTCAGGCTATTTGCATCTGTTGCATTGTATGGTGGAAAACCTGCATCATGGTGGGCTACTGTGTATCTTTTCCCAGCTCTGCATTTGGTGATTTCATATTGGTGGCTGGAAATTGGCCATGGTGGGAGGATTCATACCACAGAAGTGAATACATACTACCAATCAAAGCTTGATTTACTGTTTTGTTGATTGTCTAGACTTAAAGTGATGGAGAAATGTTATTACTGCAAATGAAACTTAAAGAAAAAAAAAAAAAGAACTGTGTTGCATCCACTGCCAAAGCTGAGAGGAGCTTCAGTTTAATGAATACAATTCGTATCAGGATAAGGAATAGTTTAAAAGTAGATTATGTATCAGATTTAATAGTCATGCATTTATTGAGAAAAGAGTGGGTTAGGATACAACTCCACTTGTCAAATCGTAGATGAAATGCAAGCCTAAGTTAGTTACAGATAGAAAAACTAGACAAAAACCAGTGAAAGCATTCTGTGAGAGTCAACTGGCTGCATGGGATTTGCAGCCTGGCACGAGGTTGTCCCCATGAGTTTATCCCTGCAGCTGCTTCATCTTAAACAAAAGGTTGAAACAAGGTGAATTTGAGGTTCCCTGCATTCTTAAATTCTGAATTTCTCTGGCTGCTTCTTGTGCTTAGCCTTTTAAATGTTGTGCTTGTTATCAAGAGAAATGGAAATATAATAAAACCTCAGTGATTCTATTTTGAGATTTGAGATGATACTTTGGTAAATTTGTATGGCCTTTTTGTAGTTTATTTCGTGTTTTAGCACACATTACCTTGTTTGTTCCTCTAATAACTCTAACAGCCCTAACACTGAGATAAACACGGAGTTATTAGTGCCACTATTTACTGTTGAGGACACTGAGGCTCCGGGTAGTCTGTAACTTGTTCCAAGTGCACAGACAGTGAGCAGAAAGGCCAGGTCTAGGGCTTCCAGGTGGTTTTCTCTATTTCTTATGCCTCTTCTCTTTGATCTGCTTAAACAAAGAATCCCATTGAACTACCAGTAGTCACATCATATGTCTTCTGAGCATAAGTTGAACAAAAAAGTCTGTCTAAAAGTAGATTGCAGCTTTAGAAGACTATTTTTTCCTCAATGAAGTAAATAAGCCCATCCTTTCTGATTAAGTGAGAAGCTTAAGAGGAAGTCACAGTTGATTGCTTGTTAGGATAATAACTACTTTAGAACTCAGAGTCAGTGAACATGAATGTGCCCACACCAGAATGGTGTTCAGTAATAGAACAACCTGATAGAGGACAGCAGCTTAGGATGTGTTTGTGTGTAATCACAATCAATGCAGTCTCTAGTATCTTTTATACTTTTTATAGCATAACCAGCAGATTGACTTTAGTGATGAGGATAACACAGAGTGAATTCTTAAGTGAACAAGGGACACTAGAAAAACAACAGTGTTTTATTTTTTAAAAATGGCATAAGAATGATTCCTTATACTATTCTAGGTTTTCTGGTGTGTGTGTTCTTTTTCCTTCTTGTTCTCATCATTTATTTAGCTTGGAGTTGCCACATTTTTATTTGGGACAAATTCCCAAAGAGGTGGGAATTTCAAGAAGCCAAATGTAGACATAAAGGTGATATTCAGATAAAGAGGGACTGTGTTTGCTATGCAAACGTATGTGATAGTCATCCTTTCTCCTTATTTCAGCAAGCCCCCAAGGAGGGGCGCTATAGCCAGAAGTTGCTATTTAGGGCTCTGTCCCTAATTTACTGTGGGATATGTTCTTGAAATATACACTGAAGTATTTTTTCTGTGGAATGGGGATACCGGTCTGTAAACATCATTATGCACGATGACAGGGTGACATCTGACTGCCCTGCTGTCTTGTCTCAGGCACCACCTACCATCAGCAGGTGAAAAGATGGCCTTTCCTCAAACTCAGCAGTAGGTGTCACTACAGTCAACTAAAAAGCTCTGGCCAAAAGGATTTCTTCCTCCCTCCCTTCCTTCCTTCCTTCCTTCCTTCCTTCCTTCCTTCCTTCCTTCCT